>NC_041006.1:27836974-27919912 GCF_004193775.1 Glycine soja
ATTGACCATGTCCCCTCCCTTCTCATGGATTAGCCTTTTGCCTAACTTGAACTTACTTAGGTTAGAATCAGGCGTTGATTACTTATCTTATTATTACTCTTTTCCTTTTTTTAAAACAAACAAATAGTAAAAGAAAGCTACAAAATAGAAAGGATACGGGGCTGCCTTGCAGCGACATTCCCTGCTTGTTTCGCACAGAGAAGGGCAACGATCGGTCGGTCGTGACCCCATCCCCGCTTGCGTTCATCCTTAAGTACCTGCAAGTAATAAACAACCAGGTATGGCCAATTTTGGCCGCATCATTACCCTACCTTGACTGGTTTCTGCCATTCCTGTTTTGTCCTCACTCCAGAAAGTAGCCCAAGGTGATCCTGCCCCTGTTTTACCACAACAATATACATGCGTATGCGTATGCGTATGCATGAATGTTTTCAAACGCAGAAAATTTAGGGAAAGTTGGTTCAGGTTCAATTCTAATTAAGCGCTTGGGGGATCCCATGAACTGAGCGGAAGGGCTCAGGTGATCACAAATTAACGCAAGATGTGAAACTAACGTGAGGACTAAAAGCCTCGAATCCACGTTCATTTCTTTGAAAGATTGTAACGAGAGATACAACAGACAGGAAATCCCTGGGGGAAATCCAGAAAACGCATAAAGATACAGAACATGCAGCGACATCCTTAATTGCCCCAGCTTCTAAGCATAATATTGTTTGACGACATCAGAGTTCACGGGTGAAGGTAGCTCTTCGCCATCCATGTTGGTAAGCACCAGAGCTCCTCCGGAAAAAGCCCTCTTCACGACAAAAGGCCCTTCGTAGTTCGGGGCCCATTTCCCTCGATGGTCCTTGACAGCATGGGACATTTTCTTTAGCACAAGGTCTCCCTCATGGAACTTGCGTAAGCGTACTTTCTTGTCGAATGCACTCTTCATTCTTTGCTGGTATAAAGCGCCCATGACTCATGGCCGTTAAGCGCTTACCCTCAATGAGGTTGAGCTGATCGTAGCGTGTTTGAGCCCACTCTGATTCCTTTAACCCGGATTCTGCCAAAATCCTTAATGACGGGACTTCTACCTCAAACGGTAACACCGCCTCCATCCCATATACCAATGAGAATGGCGTTGCCCCAGTTGACGTTCGCACTGAAGTCCGGTAACCGTGTAACGCGAATGGGAGCATCTCGTGCCAATCCTTGTATGACACGGTCATCTTTTGGATAATCTTTTTGATATTCTTATTGGCTGCTTCCACGGCTCCATTCATCTTTGGCCGGTAGGGCGTGGAATTGTGATGCTGGATTTTAAACTCCTCGCACATTTCTGCCATCATCTTATTATTCAGGTTGGTGCCATTGTCCGTGATAATCTTCCTTGGCAAACCATATCGGCAGATGATCTCTTTCTTAATGAACCTGACCACCACATTCCTCGTGACATTGGTATATGAAGCCGCCTCGACCCACTTGGTGAAATAATCTATCGCTACGAGGATGAAGCGATGACCATTCGAGGCCTTGGGCTCAATGGCCCCGATGACATCTATTCCCCACATGGAGAAAGGCCAAGGGGCGGACATGACATTCAGAGGATGTGGTGGGGCATTGACATTATCTGCGAACGCTTGACATTTGTGGCACTTCCTCACATGGACACAACAATCACTTTCCATGGTAAGCCAGTAATAACCTGCTCTTAAGATCTTCCTGGCCATAGCATGCCCGTTGGCGTGTGTTCCAAACGAGCCCTCATGGACTTCCTCGATCATGTGATTTGCCTCCTTGGCATCCACACATCGCAGGAGTGTCATGTCGTGATTTCTCTTATACAGTGTGCCTCCGCTCATGAAGAAACTGACTGCCAACCTCCTCAATGTCCTTTTATCGTTGTCGGCAATCTCCGGCGGGTATTCTTTGCTTTCGACATATCGCTTGATGTCGTAATACCAGGGCTTTCCGTCCCGTTCCTCTTCCACTTGGCAACAATGTGCGGGTTTGCCACGACATTGAAATTCAATGTAGGGTAGGTCCCCGTGCGGTGTTAGCTGGAACATAGATGCCAATGTAGCAAGTGCATCCGCCATTTGATTTTCCTCGCGGGGAACATGATGGAAGGAGATCTCATCGAAAGTCTTAGCCAATTCCTTGATGTAGGCTTTGTAGGGTATCAGCTTGGGATCTCTAGTTTCCCATTCCCCTCTCAGCTGATGGATTACCAACGCTGAGTCGCCGTACACCTTGAGTAGTTTGGCATTGGAGTCAATTGCTGCCTGGACGGCTAGGGCACATGCTTCATATTCGGCCATGTTGTTGGTGCAGTCGAATCCTAGCCTGGCTGTGAAAGGTACACATTGATTGTCCGGAGAGATCAACACTGCCCCAACGCCATGACCTAGAATGTTTGACGCTCCGTCAAACCATACAGTCCATTTGTCCCGATCTTCGTCCAACTTTTCCTCGAACAAGGCCATGATGTCCTCATCCGGGAATTCCGGATGCATGGGCTGGTAGTCGTTAAGAGGCTGTTGAGCCAAATAATCTGCCAAAGCGCTTCCTTTTATCGCCTTTTGGGTGACGTAGACTATATCAAACTCAGATAGCAGGACTTGCCACTGGGCGATTCGTCCTGTGAGAGCTGGCTTTTCAAAGATGTACTTAACCGGGTCCATTTTGGATATCAACCAGGTAGTATGGCTCAGCATGTACTGCCTTAGGCGATGGGACGCCCATACTAAAGCACAACACGTTCTTTCGAGCAAGGAGTAATTCATCTCACAGGTCGTGAACTTCTTACTTAGGTAGTAAACAGCGCGCTCTTTCTTCCCGGATTCGTCATGCTGCCCCAGCATACACCCCATTGACTCGTCCAAGATTGTCATGTACAAAATGAGAGGCCTTCCAGGTACTGGTGGCATAAGCACAGGAGGATTCATTAGGCACTTTTTGATCTTTCCAAAAGCCTCTTGGCAATCCTCATTCCACCGATCAGTTTGGTTTTTGCGCAAGAGTTTAAACAACGGCTCACAAATGGCTGTGAGCTGCGATATGAATCTGGCAATATAATTCAAGCGCCCCAGGAAACCTCGGACTTGCCTCTCTGTACGGGGTTCCGGCATCTCAAGGATAGCCTTCACTTTTTCGGGGTCTACCTCTATCCCTTTCTGGCTTACAACGAAACCAAGCAATTTCCCTGATTTGACCCCAAAGGTGCACTTAGCGGGGTTCAACCTTAATTGATATTTCTTAAGCCTTTCGAACAACTTCCGCAGGTTGACAAGGTGTTCTTCCTCAGATTTAGATTTAGCAATTATGTCGTCCACGTAGACCTCGATCTCTTGATGCATCATATCATGGAACAAAGCTACCATGGCCCGCTGATAAGTTGCCCCGGCATTCTTGAGTCCAAAGGACATCACCTTGTAACAGAACGTTCCCCACAGGGTGACGAAAGTAGTCTTTTCCATATCCTCGGGTGCCATCTTTATCTGATTGTAACCAGAGAAACCATCCATGAAGGAAAATAAAGCAAAATTGGCCGTGTTATCTACGAGGATATCGATGTGTGGTAGCGGAAAATTGTCCTTGGGACTGGCCCGATTCAGGTCCCGGTAATCTACACACATTCGTACTTTCCCACCCTTTTTAGGAACTGGTACGATGTTGGCAACCCATTCTGGATACCGAGCGACGGCCAGAAATCCAGCGTCAAACTGCTTCTTCACTTCTTCTTTTATCTTCAAGGACGTTTTGGGTTTCATCCTCCTCAATTTCTGTTTTACTGGGGAACACCCGGGATTCAGAGGCAATCGGTGCTGCACAATGTCAGAACTCAAACCGGGCATATCTTGGTATGACCAAGCAAAGATGTCTTGGTAGTCTTTTAGCAGGGTTATTAATTCTTCACGGATAGGTGCGGTAATGCCTGCACCTATCTTTACTTCCCTCTTTCCACTGCCAATTCCCAAGTCTACTAGCTCTGTTTCTTCTTGATGAGGCCCCATTTCTTGGTCCTCATGGGCAACCATCCTTTCTAGTTCCGAAGGAAGTCCCACCCCCTCATCTCCTTCATCTTCCGTTTGGTTCATTTCTTGCTCGAAATTGATAGACGGGTCCCAGGTATTAGTACCTTCGGGGGACTCGTCATCGGATCTGCCGTTTCAGAAAAAGAAGTAAACATGCAAATGAATGAGAATGGGTAGAGACCAGGAACAGATGAAGAAAGATCTTTGTATTATAAATTCAAAGACAAAAGACACAAAGCCTTAACAAAATGAAAACTCTAAAGCCTAGGCCCAACTATAGAGCTTTTAAAAACGTAAAGGTTTACATTATGCTTGTTGTGTAAATGCCGGGGCGTTCCTCCACCCGCCAATTTCCCAGCTGGAAATCAGGAGGGCATGGTCGGACCAAATCCAGAGTTCTTGGAACATCATCTTCACATATCGCGACCACTTGACCTTCGTCTCCCAGACCCGCATTTATAAAACTTCTACTTATGTGGCAGGGCGGGCTTCCTTCACTTTCTTGTCTCCAACGCGAGCTCTGACCACTGTTCTTCCTTCCCGCGATGCTTCTTTTCACGTCTGCCTGAGTGGGCTTATAGCCTAAACCATACTTCCCACGATTTCCTTGGGTTTTTATCAGGCTAGTTATGCCGCCATTGTCTTTGCCTAAACCCATCCCGGGTTCATAACCGTTCCCCAACATAACTCGGGCCATCATTACCGCCGCATCGGACAGACAAGGTTGCCCAAAGAGGGAGTCCACGGAGGAAATGCTGACCACCTCAAAAGACTGGAAAGCGGTTTCTAACGATTCTTCTGCGGCTTCCACATAAGGCATGGAGGATGGGCAGCTTACCAAGATATCTTCCTCGCCTGACACGATGACCAAGTGCCCCTCCACTACGAATTTCAGCTTTTGGTGGAGTGTAGAAGGCACAACACCCACTGAATGGATCCACGGGCGCCCCAACAGGCAACTGTAGGGTGGGTTAATGTCCATTATTTGGAAGGTGACTTGACAGGTGTGAGGGCCTATTTGTACTGGGAGATCGATCTCTCCCCTAACCTCTCGGCGAGTGCCGTCGAAGGCCCGAACCACCATTGAACTTGGTTTTAAATGGGAAGCATTGAATGGTAACTTGTCCAAAGTGCTCTTAGGCATCACGTTTAAACTGGAACCATTATCGATAAGTACCTTGGCCACGATATGGTCCATACACTTGACTGATACGTGTAAAGCCTTATTATGCCCTCTCCCCTCGGCGGGGATTTCTTCTTCGGCGAAGGCAAGATAGTTGTTGGCAGTGATATTGTTGACCAGCCCTCCGAAACCTTCTACCGAAATATCTTGGGCCACGTGAGCCTCGTTCAGCACTTTTACTAGCAGAGCCCGATGAGGCTCGGAGCTCATAAGTAACTCTAGCAGCGAGACCCTAGCCGGGGTTTTGTTGAGCTGTTCGATAACCTTGAATTCGCTCTGCTGAATTATCCGAAGGAACTCGCTGGCTTCCTCTAGCGACACCTCCTTTCTACCATCCCTTTTCTCTGGGGGCCCCTTTGCTGGAATATCTTTATTCGAAGCGTGGGGTGCTTCGCCATCTTGTTCCTCCACCACCTTTCCTTTTCCCTTGACGTCGGCGGGTTGGACCGGTAGGTCCGGAGGTGCGAACACACGACCACTACGGGTCACACCACTCAGTCCCGTGATATTTGTTACTTTAGCCGACAGCGAGCTGATGTCTGTGACCTCTTCTTCCTTCTTCTCCGGAGGTGTATATCTCCACGGGACCGCGTGACTATTCTGGTACGGGAAAGGAACAGGTTTGACCATTAAGGGATGCCCAGGCTTTTGCGAGGCTGCACTTTTAGTAAAGTATATCACCAAGGGTTTGGGCTTCGCAATACCGCTCCCCTCCGTAGATTGCATGCATATATGCGGCTCTTCTTTTCCTTTAATGCCGACTTCTAGTCGACCTTGGTCTATCATCCGTTGTAACAATTCCTCTACTTCCAAACACGTCTCCATGTCATGCATCTCGCCGGGATGTAGCAGACAGGAATCCTCCTTACACCCACTATGGGGAATTACACCTCCCTTCTGTAGGGCCTCAAAGATAAACCTCCTAGGGGTTGCCACATCTCTCAACGGTTTAGACCTGTGGGGCCTATCGGATTCAACTGCATTAACTGCCCCCCCTCCATGATTGGCGAGCGGGTTGGTCCTCACATTGGGCCGATCCTCTTGGAAAGTCAGCCATCCGGCATCCATTAGATGTTGGACCTTGTATTTAAGGGCCAAGCATTTTTCGATGGAATGCCCCGGGGCGCCCCCATGGTACTTGCAAGTTGCATTAGGGTCATACCACCTCGGGAAAGGGGGTTCGAAGACCCTTCCGGGAGTTACCACGGCCAAATGATTGGCGATGAGGGATGGTAGAAGATCTTCGTACGTCATTGGGAGCGGGGTGAATTCCGGCAACGGCCTCGGAGGGCCGTTCCTTGTCGTGTTGGAATTACCGGCTGGTCGAGTCGCGTTCGGAGTTGGAACTTGGGGAGCTTCCCTCTGGGTGGGTGCCTTAGGCTGTACGGGTGTTGAGCTAGAGGCGTTCCCAGCAGGAGCCGAGAAGCTTGGGTGATGTTGCGCGTACTGATGGGTACCATGAGGTGTTTGCTGGGGTTTGACCCATGCGGGCGTTGAAGAGACGGCATGGGCATCTCCTTCCTTCCTTTTTGCCCCTGTTGCCCCGATTCTTTTGGCGTTCACGTTTGTGGAGGAAACGTAATCAAACTTTCCTCTCTTCAATCCCACCTCGATTCTTTCCCCGGCAAACACCAGATCCGCAAAGCTGGACGGCATGTAACCCACTAGCTTCTCATAGTAGAACACTGGCAGAGTGTCTACCATCATGGTAATCATCTCTCTCTCAACCATGGGAGGAGCTACTTGTGCCGCCAAATCCCTCCATCGCTGCGCATATTCTTTAAAGGTTTCACCCTCTTTCTTGAACATATTCTGCAGTTGAGTACGGTCTGGAGCCATATCAGAATTGTACTGATACTGCCTTAGGAAGGCGGTAATCAGATCCTTCCAAGTACGGATACGGGAAGCTTCCAAATTAGTGTACCACACTACCGCAGCTCCGGCCAAGCTATCCTGAAAGAAGTGTATCAACAGCTTTTCATCTTTAGAATGGGCGCCCATCTTACGGCAGTACATCTTGAGGTGGTTTTTGGGACAAGTCGTCCCTTTATACTTGTCGAAGTCCGGCACTTTGAACTTCGGGGGAATAACAACATCGGGTACTAAGCAAAGATCCGTCATGTCTGCAAACGGATAGTCCCCAAATCCTTCCACAGCCCTCAATCTTTCCTCAAGGAGATCGAGCTTCCTCCTTTCTTCAGTTGCCGGGGGCGGCCCTTCCATAGACAAAACTATTGGCGGTGCTGCGATGTTGGGTTGAGGCAATGTGCCTGGTGCCGGCCCTTCGGGGATCGGGGGATAGAACTCGACATCCCTTCGAGCGTAATCTTGAGGGTCTTTGTGGACTTCGTCGGGCTGCTGAGGAGGCTCTCTTTCATGGACGGGAGAAGCAATGTGGCCCGCATCTTCTTGCAAGACGGGTGGTGAATAGTTGGGCGGCAATCCATAAGGGTAAGCCGCTCGGTTGTATCCCAGGTGAGGGCTGCCATCGTGTCCCAGTGTGTCCCTTCCCCGTCCTACTATGTTTGAGGGAGGATGGTGCGTAGTTGCCAAGGGAGTCGGGTCTGCTTCGGCAGCCGAACTGACAGCGGCGGCAGTGGCCGCGTTCTTCTCCATGAGCTGTTTCATACCTAACATGGCCTCCATCATGGAGGCCATTTGTTCTTTCAGAGCCGACATGTCGGCTTTCATCTGTTCCTGCGTCTCCTCTTGATCACCCATCGTTCTAGATTTGGATCTGGTGCGATAGGGATCCCTTGCGGCGCGTTTAGTTATGGTGTTTTCCCTAAAAAACCAAACGTGAGGAGTGGGTAAAGAAAGAAAATGCATGCTAGAGATGAGATGTAGGAGTGATTTGATTTGCACAAGCTTTTTGGAGTAGAAACATGGGACCAACTCATTTTATAAAAAAAGAAATCATATCTAGTCAAGGTCTGAGAGACCATACAAGTTTCTTTAACGATTCCTAATTATGTGGGCCATTAAGTCTATCATATGCTGACAATAGCCGAGAAGCCCATGAATCTCTTCGGGGGCGGAGTAGGTGTCTGCCATCGCCTTGGCCTTGGCTAACAATCGGGGAAGTTCTTGACTCCCGTTCAAGGTAAGAGCAAACTGATCCATCCACATGGTTGCCTCTTGGTGTAAAGAGTCGATCACCCTTCCTCTAGCCTCTTTTTCCGCATATACTTGGGCATACTCATCCGCGATTCTATGCTCGTGGGCCGTGGCTAGACCCAACTCTTCTTGGTACTTGGCGATGATAGCTAACATGTTGGTTTCTGTCTCGCATAGACGCTGAGACAAGCTTCTTTTGGACCTTGAACAAGTAATCAACTCCTCTTTCAGAACCATGCTATGTGCTCGCGACTGGTCCCTTTCTTCCCTTCGCAACTTGAGTTCATTATTGCTACCCCATAGAGCTCCGCGAAATTTGTTCCGGCCATACTCTTCCCTGCGAGCCCTCTTGGTCTCTTGTTCAAGGGCCCTTGCGGTAATTGCATTCTCTTCCCGTAACCCGGCACACTCCTTCCGAACGTGTGTAGCAGCCAACTTGAACTTCTCCTTGGCGAGTTTTGCCTTTCCTAACTCGCTTTTGAGAGCTTGGACTTCTTCATCCGCTTCCGGTGCTTCAAAATTCTCTTCGCTGACGACTTTTAACTTGGCGAGCCAATCTAAACCTCGTATGCGAACTTTCAGCCATTGGTGGTACCCACCAATGATGCCATTACGAATGCCTCTAAGCTCTTGATCTTTCCTTAACGGGGTTTCCCATGCTTTATGGATTCTTTGTATAGTCTTGGAATTTTGTGCGCCGAGATCCCTCACAAGGAAAGGAGACATGCTTTCTTCCGTCGGTGCTCCCCTCATGGGGTACCCTAGTTGTCTTATAGCGAGCGTGGGATTGTAATTAATACAACCCCTCGTCCCTACCAGCGGAATGTTTGGGTATCTTCCACACGAGGAAAGGACTCCTTCTTTTCCTTCCTTCCATCGGGGGAACCAACTGATTGTTCTACCTCCTATCCCGGCCAAGAGCTGGTCCCAATCTATTCTCCTCTTTTCAGTACATGAGCGATGGCTCAGGAGCGGACATGGATGTCTTGTGTCTTGTTGGAACAAGTGTGAAACCAACCAAACACAGAGGGCGGGTAAGCAACAGATGATCCGTGCGCTACTCTTTTCGCACCTTCGGTCAAATGTGTCAAATAGATCTGCCAAGACGGCTACCACCGGACTTTCCTTGCTATGGTGGTAGGCAAGGAAAGCGTCGATTGCTGCTAGGTCTATCAAACCATCCACGTTTGGAAAGAGGGTGACCCCAAAAATTAGCAAAGCTAACACATCCATAAACGGGACCCAGTCTCCTTGATTGGCCATACCCCTCGCCTTGTCTTCTAGGTACTTCTGTGGCAGGCCCGCTATGCCGTTCCGAGTCTGTTTTATGCGGTCCAAACCTCTGGCTGAATCCTTGACCACAGTTGCAATTCTGCTCAAAGAGGGGAGACACCCGGAGGGAAGATATGGTTTCCTTCCCCCGAGAGGACATCCTAGAATTTCCTCAAATTCTTCAATGGTTGGTACTAATTGGAAGTCCCCGAATGTGAAGCATCTCAAGGGCTGGTCGTAGTATTGGGTAAGTGATGCAATGGCTTCTATGGACACCTCTGCTATGGTCAACTCTAAGATCTTTCCGTAAGTCTTGCGGAAGGCTTGCATTTGGAGGGGTTCCATCAACCGCCCTAATTCCTTGATGCTGGTGGTATCTGGGCTTTTGACCTTGACTTGGTAAAACCTCTTGCCGGTTTGATTTGTTCCCATGCTTACTAAAGTGAGATAAAAGCTGGTGCAAATCAAAACTCCGATATCTCATGGGTGGAATGGATGAATGCATGATGGAGTGCATATGACACAGATGCAATCTAGGAATGCGGGGGTCCGGGGAATTTGTCCCCTTCTTAGATACGACGTCTAGGGGTAGCAAAATGCCGCCAACGCACGTTTTTAAGAAGGCGACACGGACCCTCCGTTGGTTTGTTTACAGTAGGGATCAAGAAAGAATCCGTATGCAATGCTTATGCAAAAGACACAATGCGGGAACGTACACAGTATGACAATATTTACTGAACATAAGCAAAAGGGTATATGATACTCATGCATGGCAGTGTGAAAAATGGCACGCAGCGTGTTTGCTTCGTGCCCCTATTTAAAGGACCTATAAGGGAGAGAACTAACTAGGCTTTTAGCAATAATCCCCAAGGTAGTTATATCTCTCTTGATGGTTTCTAGAGGTATCATCCCCTTTGAAGAACATATCGTAGCAGTAGGGACTACTAGCAACAATAGGTTTTCAAAGAGAAAAGCTCTAGATGAGGGTTCACTGTAATCAAGCAAGTCGGAGACCTAGCATGATCACAGATTCACCTCCACTCCTTATGTTCCCACGAACCCGGGTATAGGGCCCTTTTTTTTTCACTCACAGTGTGTGCAAATAGTGTTGGTGTTTGTGTGCATCAAATGAATAAATATTTACCTCATGCATACATTTTAAAATACACTAAAAGCAACAAATAGTTTATATACACAAGAACATAAGACAAATAAAGGGAAACCAACAAAGGAGAAAGTCATGATAAAACATTGCACAAGATTAAATGGCCTAACTCTCTAAAACAGGTCCCCAGTGGAGTCGCCAACTGTCGCAACCTACCCTTCGGCGGGAGGGCGACGCGTGACTCGCGGGATGCGTGTTCCACGAAAGGAATACGTGCGGAGTCGCCACCAACGTTTATTTGAGGAAAACGTCGGAAAAACCGGAAAAGACGCGATCTACGAATTTTTAAGTTTGAAAGGTTCGGGAGTTGTATTTACGCACGGGGAAGGTATTAGCACCCCACACGCCCGTCCCAAGGGACGGCAGCCTTTAATCGAATGTGCAAACATGACTTTGATTTTTTTATTCCCTTTTATGTTCTTATATCCTTTATACCCTTTTTATATTTTTTCCTTTTTTGTGGTCGACAAGGGTGTTTCCCTTTGCTCCTACGTATTCCTCAATTTGGGATGAGAAAATCAGACCTACGTAGTTCTTTCTTATCAAGTGATTCTTTTTTACTTAAGTGGTGATCATTTTAAGGCGTTGGACCTTAAAAATGATCCATTTTACTTAGTGAGAAATTGAAATGACAAACTTCAAAAGCTTATTTTTGTGGACGAGCTTGACTAGGCGAGTTGATGTTAGCCTTAGTTTCACTTTAGTTATTAATCAATTCGGTTAAGAATGAGAAATCCCAAAGAGAAAACGTCCGATTGATTTTCCGCTTTATTTTACTAAAAGATGTCTTTTTGATTATTATATTATTTTTTACCTCTTTTTGATTTCCAACGTGGTTACGGCATGACCGAACGGTCGGAATTTATTTTAACCGAAGCTAATGGATAATACAATTCAAACGTTCGGTGGAAATTTATTTTATTTTTAAGTTAAGCGAGAAACGACTTAAGTAAAATGGCTTAAGCACGTCAACAGGGGGTATAAAGAGTAAACAAAATGAGAATCAAAATGCACGAAACACAATGTGGACCACTACGGGTGCATAGAATGAATCGAAAAGCTTGGTTCGAGGTACTTACCCGTTGAAGATCGAAGAACGATGAAGAACGAATGAAGAACGTCGAAGAACGGTTCAAACCTTTGCGAGATTCCTCACGGAAAACGTTACGGAAACGTTTCGGAAGCGCCTCGGCTTAGATTTTCTTCACGGAAACAATTTTTCCAAGCAAATTCCAAAGAGAGAGAAGTGCCTAAAGGGCTGGGATCCTTTTCTTCTTCATTTTCTCCCCTATTTATAGCAAAATAGGGGAGATGCTTGCCGCCCAGCTCGCCCAGGCGAGCTCAGCTCGCCCAGGCGAGCAGGGTTGCTTCCTCCAGAAGCAACCGCCTTCTGGAGGAATCTTCTGGAGGGCCCAAGTGGGCCTGGGTGCTATTTGCACCCCCATTTTTACTAAATACACCCCCTCTGCTGTTTTTTTGGTGATTCTTTTTTCGTAAAGTTACGGAAACTTACGAATTTCGTAACGATACTTGTTTTCTTTCCGTAATGTTACGGAACCTTGCGGATTACATAATCATCCCCTTTTTGACTTACGGAATGTTACGGAACCTCACTTAATTATGCAACGATGCTTCCTTTTGATTTCCGGTGTGTCACGGAAACTTACGGATTGTGCATCAATATTTTTTTTGGTTTTTCGGCATGTCCTGGAATTTCATAAATTGCCTAATGATGGGTGCCAAGCACCTCACAAGGACCAAAGAATGGTCGCATGTCATCGAGCAAAGGTTCCCGGACGAAATTAGGGTATGACACTTGAAATACTCCCCAACCCCCTTGTTGCCTTGGGTTAGTTTTTGGAGCTTGAATTTCAAATCCCTTGAGTAACTAGCCGGCACATACCGCTTCGTCATGATCATTTTCATCTCCACCCATGTATCAACCATTGCTTGTTCCACCACACAAGAGCATAGTCGGAAAACTCCGTGGCGGCAAGCTTCACCTTTTGGTCCTCCTCATAGTTGTTGCATGAGAAAACATGCTCTATTTTTATCTCCCACTCCAAGTAAGCCTCCAGATCATTCTTTCCTTTAATGGGAGGAATGTTGAGTTTAATACCATCAATTCGGTTTTGTCTAGGAACACCATCATTCCCTCTTCTCCTCCTTTCTTCTTCATTATGATCTCTATTCTCCATTTGATCCAACCTCTCATGGAGTGCATCATCTCGTTGTTTCATTAACCTCTCCAAATGTTGCATCAAAGCTTGCATTTGGAATTGCGAAAGCCCCACTTCATCATTAGGATTTGTTCCTGTCATCTCAAACAAACAAATCAAACATAACAATACAATTATAGTTGTTGTTTGAATACCTCACCCACTCAAGTGTATCACACAATTATGGCTTTTCTCTAATGAAACACTCTTGCCTTTTACCACTCTAATTCCCCTTGAGTTATTAGGCAATTCAAGAGATTATGGCCACAACAAAGAACAATTCACCAATATGTGTAAGGTAAGGCTAGAGAGACAAGGAAAAGGTTAACCAAGAAAAAGGCTAACAATGTTTTTAGGCACAAATGAAGGAAATAAAATTCAGAATTTAGGAATTCAAGTAACAATCCTTCATGCTACCAATATATTACCTTAAATATATATATTTTTTAAGTTCTTCAGGCATGAACCATTCAGCCCAATTTTTGTTTTTAATTTTGCTTATACGAATTTCTGCTTTTTTAATATATATATAACAAAGAGATCAAAAGGCTTAACTTTTGCAATGGTTCAGCCTAAAAAAATATGAATAAGAAGGTAATATAAATGGCAAAGAGAATAAAGAAGGATGTTACCCAATATTTCCAGCAAAGGAAGTGTTGATCCTAGAACTTGGCTCTGATACCAAATGATATGAACCTTCATTGCACAAAGGCTGACTAAGGATTGTCTAGGATTAAACCTTGATGGAAAATGCGGAAATTGATTAAGGAAAGGATGGAAAATTTGCAAGATTTAAGGGTTGAGCGGTGGCTAATTTCGTGGGCCTTAATAAGGTGGTTCTTGGCATAAAATGGAAGAATGAGATGATAAAACGTAGGTTAAGTGGTGGTTGGACAGAAATATAGAAATGGCAATAACTCAAGATACAGGGCTCCAAATGAGGTGATTCCAAAACGAGGTGAAAGATCTCGTTTTGAAATTCAATTTAGGCTCAAGAATCACTTAATTTGAGCGCGTAAAACAGGAGTTATGGCCACGAGATAATTATGGGCAGAAGTGGATTTTTTGGAATTGTGGTTTGAAAGAACAAGGTTGAAGATGAAAGGAAGGAAAGAATCACTCTTTCCGGCGAGGGAAACACACAAAGATTGTGAAAGTCCTTTGATATAGCCAGGGTGTTCTTGAATCACTCAAGAACTTAGGAGAATCACTCTCACTAAGATAAAAGAGATAAACTCTATTTTTCTGAATAAAACTCAACTTGTGTTTATTGATAAAATGGTTCAGCTTATATAAAAGCTTTACATCAGATTTTAGTAATGATCCACTAACCTAGAATTAAAGAACTTAATGCCACTAACCTAGGGAATTAAAAGAACTTAATGGCTAAGTGTAACTAAAATTGTGGCAACCAAAAGTCACCCCCAACAGCCATCAAGCTAGCCACCATTTGGTCTCCCAAAAGGCTGATGCCTAGGTTGCCAATTGGGCCCTTATTACAACTTGAACTAAACCAAACTAAAGCTCTTTTAGTTGATTAACCCAAAACATATTTATGGTCAACCAACTTTACAAGGATTGAGCCATTATTTAGACAAACTAAACACTCTAAAATTGAGACAAAGTGGTGCCATTTAGTCCTCCTCCATTTGGGCCATGATACAACTCACAACCTTGGACTTTTCTCCTTGAAACTTGGGCTTGTATTCAAATAGTATGGATAGTACTTGTTGAAGAGCTTCCTTGGCTTTCCTTGCTCTAGCCCTTGTCATATGTCCTCCAAGTCCTTCAAGTGGATCCTTGCCCTTGCTCTTGGTCATGTCCTCATCATTCACTTAATTCAAATTGCTATTGATGCAAAACAGTGGAAGCCTATTCAGATAGTTAAAAGAACACGTAAATTGTCTCATCTGGCGTTAGTTGATAACCTTCTCCTTTATGCGGAAGCTAGTGAGGAACAAGTGAAGATGATGGTTCATATTATTGACCTATTTTCTAAGAGCTCAAGCCAAAAGGTTAGTAATGATAATACCCGTATTTATTTTTCTAATAATGTGGGATGGCAGTGAAAGCAGGCTATTTGGCAGAGAATGAGGTATCAACATACTGATGACCTGGTAGAGTATTTGGGAATCCCAATTTTCATAAAAAAAGTGTAGAGGAATTCCTTTCAATTTATTTTAAATAAAGTGAATCAACACCTCTCTAATTGGAAGGCTCACCAATTGTCTTTTGCTGGGTGCCTTAATTTAGTGAAGTCAATTCCTCAAGCTTTACCTTCGTATGTTATGCAATCCACCTTCTTGTTTCTAACTATTTGTGAAGAGTTGGATAAGTGTTGTAGAAGCTTTTTGTGGGGTGACATTGATAAGTAAAGGAAGGTCCACACAGTTGCCTAGAATATGCTTTGTAAACCTAAAAAGAATGAGGGGCTATGACCTGTATTCATCTAGAGATTTTAACAAGGCCTTTATGATGAAGTGCGGTTGGGGTCTTTGTAATAGAAGGGAGGATTTGTGGGTTAAGATTGTTAAGATCTAAATATCACTGTAGGGATTCTATTTTGCCAGAGATTGATATTACTAGGCAAGGGTCCAACTTATGGAGGGGAATCTGTAAAATTTGGGATCATGTGCTGAAGTTGCTATCCTGGATGTTGGGGATGTCAATTCTATTAGTGCCTAGCTAGTTTATGGATCCTAGGTCATGGTGCTTTTCTTGAGGAAACTATTGCAACTATTCATCTAGACAATTCTAACTTGAGGGGTTGTGATTGTGTAGAATATACTGGGGATTGGAATTTTTATATGTTTAGCCAGTACCTTCCAAGCCACTATTTTGGTGCTATCAGAGTTGTCCCTCCTCTTGATGCCATGAGGGGTCAGGATAGATTGTGTTGGAAAGGAAATTCTAATGAGTGATTCTTTATAGTTTTTGTGTATGCTAGCTTGAGCCATGCGAATTTGGTGCATCGTGATCCTTTGTTTGTGGCTATTTGGAAGTGGAATAAGCCTAGGAGAATTTAGATTATGCTTTGGAAGATTGCTTCAAAGGCGGTGTTGACAAATGATCTCAAACACACAAGGCATTTTGTCTTCAGATTCTTCATGCTCACAGTTTAGTGCATATGTTGAGTCTACAGATTATGTTTTTCGATTGTGTCTTATTTCAAGAGTAGTCTGGTACTTCTTGTTACCAACTTCAAAGCATCAAAGTTTCCTTACTCTTGACCCTTATTGGTGATTGCTTTGAAATTTACAAGATGAGGGCTTGACAAATGATGCCTTCTAGTATTTGAATTTTGTGGTTTCCCTTGATGCCACTTGGTATAGCAGGAACAATTTTATCTTTCAGGGATTATTGAGCCAGCCGGATGAATTAGTAAGCATTATAAAGGCATAGGTGGTTGTTGTTGCTAGTAGTATTCAACAGTTGAATATCTTTAATTACCCGAATTGTGTAGATAATAATGCAAGCATGATGTGTGAGATTAGATGGTATCCTTCGCCTGATACTCAACTCAAATTGTATTGTGATGCTTTTGTCAGTTTGGATAAGAGGAAAGTTGTTACTAGAGGTGTCTTCAAGAACCAATTGGGTGTTGTTATATTTTCTTATGCAACAAATATTGGCTACTATTCTGTATTGCATGCAGAGTTATATGTTATCTATATTGGCATCAATATTGCTTGGAATAGAGGCTTCAGGAAGTTTTGGGTCAAATCTGACTCTAAAATGGCAATCAAGTTACTAGTTAATGGGTGAGTCATGTCACCCTTGTTTTGGATTGGTGCGCAACATTCAATCTTTTGTTAAAGATGGTGCTAATTTATGGTGGAGCCATGTTCTTAAGGAAACAAATCAAGCAGCAGATAGAATGGCTAATCATGGGATGTCTTGTGTTGAGAATCTTAGGGTTTATGATCATGTTCCTTCCTTTATGTATTGTGCCATTATGGCTGATGTAATGTCTTGTGCATTTCCTCGTGGGTATTAATTGATCTTTTGAGGGGCGCTTTGCCCCTCTTATTCACAAAAAAAGGAGTAACTATGTATATAATGAGATGAGCACAATACAAGTTTCTATCCAACGACATGGGTATACTATTCGTTCTTGCCTTGCTCAATTGGCTTACTTAGTTGCCATCATTGCCTTTGTGCTGCTAGTTATTGTTCTAGGACTTCTATCCATGAGTTCATCATCCACAAACCTAAGTAACACTACCACAACGAGCACTTATATAACCAAGATGTTAAAAACCTTGCAATTTATGAAGTTTTTGCAATTGCAAATTGTTGCCACATTGATTTTATTTGTCCACAAGTTTGAATAAGAACAAAGATTGAGACAAAATCGCAACTGTAATTGTACTTTAAAACATTGTCTATAATCTATATTAAACTCAATACAAAGCTAGGAGACAACTCACTTTTGTGTGTGTGAATTAAGGACATCCTTTAACTGCTAGTCGAGATCATTGAAATGAATTTTGTCTCTCTTAACAAAGTCTTCTTCATTCATATAGTTAGGAATCAAACACCTGATAGCATGCTTATAAGGAAGCCAACTATCTATCGACTGTGTTGGACCTAGTTAGTATGAGATTGATAACCAACATTGAACCATGTCCAAGGTAGAGATATGAGTCACATCTTCATTCACCGTGTATGCATTCATAAAATGACATGTCAACAACTGAAACATTTAAGAATTCTTATTTCAAAATTTTAATATACTTTTAAAGGAAGTTGATCTTGCTATATACTTTTAAAGAAGAGCACTTGTTTCTCACACGAGAATTTTAACCATCTTTAATCAGACAACCATTTTTTTTACCATGATATTGATGCAAAGTAGCTTCTGTTAGAAGTATTGATTAATCTTCGGTGGGGACCGTGAGTGTACACAAGGTGGGTATATTCTCCTCCCAAAATGGTTAATTCCATACCCATGATCAGGATTCGAACCATGGACAACTTGGTTAAGGGATACAAATCATGTAACAAATGTTAATGAATATGTTCAATCTTTTATAAATTTTTTATACTTTCTCATAATATCATATCATTTTTCTTACTTTAAGCAACTTAAATATTCTTTTTCCAACCTAACAACTCTAAAAATTTCTTGAATGAATCCCACAATCTACTTTCAAAAAGCACTTCATATTATATTAAAAAACAAGTGAGACAAAAAAAATTACTTCTTTAAGCAATAGATTTTTTTTTTCAATTTCACTCTAATGAATTGAGAATCTTACCATCTTCTTCTGGTCTCCATTATAAGAAAAAAATACTTCGCATTTATTAAAAAAATTAGTTAACTTCATTAAATTGTGTCATTTTTAATTAAAAAATAAATATTTTTTCTAAGCTATCATTTATTGAAACTTGATATCAGACATAAAAAAGTCTTTGGCCTTATTAAATAAAAAAGTATTCTAGAGATAATTTTATTAAATAAGGCATAAGTAATATAGATTTGCTTACATTAAAAAAAGAGACTTTTGTTGCTTATGAGACCGGAGGGAGCAAGTTATTAGTTTGACATAAAGGCAGAAAGTAACTCATTAAAAATGTCCTAAGTTAATGCATTATCAACTTCAAATAGATTTGATAAAAATATATTTAGAAAGAGAAACCTTAACAACAATCTTTTTGACACTTTAACATAAAAAAATCTCTTAACATTTTTTTATCATTAATTAAAATTTATTAAAAATTACATATTTTGATATGTCTCATCTCTCATTTAATGATTTGGAGAAAAAGAATAATAGAGAGAGACGGATTAGTGTTCCTCGTTTAGGAATATTTTAGATAATGGAATAAAAAATATTGAATATGTCTAACTATACATTGTGATGTATTTTCTCTCATTTTTAATAAATTTTAATTAATGGAAATTGGCTATATTTTTAATGTTTCAAAATATTATTTCATAATAAATAGTTAAAACAAATTTGTTATACTTACCGTATTATATACTTTTTTTCTATTTTTATTGTCTCAAAATTAAAATAGATATAGGTTAGTCAAGAATTTAATTTAAAATAAAATAAATTTTATGAAATATAAAAATGTGAGATAATTTGTGAGACTCATTTAATAAATTTTATAGAATTGAAATATTGAAGAGAAAGGTTACTTCAATTATAAAAGAAATAAAAGAAAATGTATCGTGATAAAATCAACGTGACAAAGACTTAAGAATTAAGTGAGTCTAATGCTCTAATTATTTTGGTAATTACTAGCTCCCTAGAGCTACAAAGGAACAAGAGAGAGCCAACCTAAACAACAGGCATTTGAATTAGACCTTACATTCCAAACAAAACAAAGCAAGAAGACTACGAAGTGCCGAAATTTTATCTTCGCATTCACACTCGACTGTGCACGCCCCACGCGACAAAACCAACTGTCCAATAAGTGAACGTTGAAAAATAGAAACCATTACTCAGCTGGGCGGCTTCATTGGGTTGTTGGCATATCCCTTTACGTATACGCTTGCTTAATTGGACAGGGATCGGTGGGAGGAAGGAAAATCAAAAGCATATTCAGTATGTACATATTTCAGTTAGTTTGACATTATTTCTGAAATCATCTAGTATTGCCAATAGTTTTTTCACAACAGTGTACTACCAAGAGCAAGGAAATACTCTTTCACAACAATCTAAGGAAATTAAATTAAATAGAGCGTTCTAACCTCACCAAGCGAGGTTTATGAACTTAAGTTTTTTTTTTTTAATTTCGGAATTTGAATAAATTAGATAGGTATAAATTTAATAACGTATTCAGTACCTTTTAAAACTTTGTAAATCAATTAGACCAAAATCATTTGCCAATATGTGAAATTCTTCAAATCAAAGTGGTCACTAAACCGCTACAAGAGTTCGGATAGGATTTGTTTCCAAAAGAGTAGGCATGGTAATCATATTATTCTAAATTGAATCTTATCGACTACTTTTATAGGAATGTTTTGTGGTTTGTGTTAACAGCTTGATATAATGTATAATGAACAACTAATCTCCAGAAAACGAAGGAAAGTGACCCTCCACTAGCACCTTAGATGGGGATCGTTGGGCTCCACTAGAACGAAAAATCCATATTATTGGATGAGCTTAATGCCTTCCAATGGGACTTTAAAGACAACTCTTGAGGTGTTTTAGTTATTGTTGTACTTGTAAATGAGTTGAGTTAGTTGTTAACAATTTAAACTTGATTTTATATTTAATTAAACCCATCTACTTTACTAAATAAATAGTTCAAATTTGAAGTTATACTAGAAATATTTAAATGAATTTGGATTCATTTATATTGTTAAATAACATGCATGGTCTAGTTATGTTAGAGAAATAAAGACACTGTTTTCATTAAAATAAGGATACCCACAATGCAAGTGATAGAACAAACATAAATTTCTTTTTCCTAAATAATCGTATTTTTTATTTAATATGATTAAATATATTTTAAATATGTGCAAATATGGCCTTGTTTAGTTTTAGTCACCGTAAAATTTTATTCCTTTTATATTCCTAACATTTTTTAGTGTTATGTTTTAGTCTTAATCATTAACTTAGTTAGTTTAGTGTTGGCATGACTAACAAAATGAAGAATATTAACTAAGATAAAGAAGGTAATGAATAATTTTTAAATTAAGAAAATTAGATTATTTTTAGGTGTGTATTTTATTTAAATAATTATTATTTATTTTATATAAATGAAATAATTACATATTAGATATACTTTATATTTATAATTTGTTTTTACTTTTTAATATATACTACTAAAAAAATATTTTTTATGATGGTTTTGATGAATTTTTTACGATGGTTTTCAATCGTCATTGAATTCATTGTCATGGAAAGTCAAAATTATCCATGACAATTTGTACATCGTCTTAAAAATATACAATTTTTAAGATGATTTTGTTTTAAAACTGTTTTAGAATATTCTTTTAAAAAAAATTTAAAAAAATTGAAAATTTTAAGATGATTTTTCAATTTTTTGTAAAAATCATCTTATAATGTTTTTTTAAATTGAAAAAATTGAAGATTTTAAGATAAAATAAAATTTCTAAGACAATCTTTCGTAAAACCATCTTAAAATATCTTTTAAAGGAAATTAAAAAATTTAAAACAATAGATCATCAGTAACTTATTGTCTTCCCTTGTATCATAGAATACCCTCTTTTCTTCTTTGAGAACAATACCCTTGTAATGAACACGAAGGACACTGTCAAGAAGGGGACAATATATTGGAAAATCACCTGTTAGATAAAAAAAAAAAAAAAAAACAACTGGCACTTAAACGTGAATGCAAGTATAAAATTATTTTAAAATAAAAACTTCTAACATACCACCTTAAAAAAGAACAATAATAAAAATTGTGGAAAACAAAATATGGTAAGTTGGTAACTACTGAACTTGTAGTATAATTAAAAATCTTTAATATAAACTGAAGCATATTTTCCACAATATTATTTTCCATATCTTTTTTTATTTAAAAACTAAAATTTAATTCATATATGTATCTAGGAAGGAGGGGGTAACACCACTCAATAGTTTCTTACAGAAAATAATTTGGATCAAAGCATTAATTATAGAATAACCAATTTTATGCAGTTCTTGCATGTATATATTCAGAAAAGTTAAATAAAAATAGTTGTGACCTGGTTGGTGGCTTTCGTTTGTTTGAAAAATATATTATACATAATTTTAATACATCTTAATAGACTTAAAAAATAATTTTGGATTAATATAAAATTATATGAAGCTAATACAAACATCTTACTTCACACAATGGAATTTGTTAAAAGTTTATTTAACAAAAACTCAAAAAGTAATTCATTAACCACCCTAGAAAGTGTTATTCATTCACCTTAATAGCTGCTCGTACCTAAACAAGTAGGATTTGCATATAAGAATTACCTTTCAAAGATTAAATAAAACCAATCACCAAGATAAGAAAGCAAAAGTAATAGACAAAAAATACTTTTTAACATGGAAGCAATCACTAGATACTAAAAACCAGCCCACAACACAAGGCTAACTTTAATGTGGGATCAAGGAGGATAAGATCCATGCATCTTTACCCTGTGAGCAAATGCTGATATTGCAACCAAAACACATGACCACTATGTCACAACTCACAAGACAATAACCTTATTTTTTGCACTCTCACCATTTCATGCACAAGGAACCAGCACAAAATAAAAAAAGGGGGAAAAGTTAAATGTAATTACTTCAGAGGATGCAATAGATTCCAAGTGGATCATGGGTTCTCCAACATATTTGACAGTTTTCTTAAAATAAAGATCTTGATTGAAAACTTTCTCGACCTGAAATAGAAGGTGGAGATCTCAACCAACATTTTGAGTGACTTAATGGCATTTCAAATAAGAGATTATTTTATGAATCAAAGTAACTCTGCCAACAAAGGATTCACATTCACATAAATAATGACACTATTATCCAAAGGTATTCTTTCAAACCACCATATGATAGAAAAAGCAAAAATGCTAGAAAGAAATAGATATTCAGAAAAAGAATAGGTGAGAACAACATAGTTTCCAACATTTCTTAGAAGATTTTATCTAAATGAAGTCGATAATATCTTCATCTAGTTAGATGAAACTTCAAAAATAAAATAATACACAAATTAAAGAAATGCTAGAAATCAATGATAAGTAAAAATACAGCAATTCAGTATATCAATTTCAAATTAGAAGTGTTTTTACATGATTGAAGTTGTCAAACCACAACACAACACTATGAGATACCAATTCCAAATTATTTAGGCAACAAAGCTCATAATACACAGAAGAATTTGATCATAAATGTTCCCGAAAATACAAAATCAACATCTAGAACAAACTTTAAGTATCAAATGAAATTAAAAAGCAATGAAGCGTACTTACTTCTGCACAAATTTTGCCAATTGTGGAAATAGTCTCAACAGGGTATAACCCGCATAAGGTCTCAGCACCTAGAAGTATTGCATCACTTCCTATATATTAATAACAGTTCAACAAATATCCATTAAATGATCCTAACAAAACCATGCAGAACAAACACTATAAGAAAACCAAAATCACTGTGAAGGGTCAAAATCAGAAAAAATCAAAGGACAAATGTTTATTGAACGTCTTTAATAATCACCTAATGAAGGTTGTTGGGTAACACAAACAAATGTCAAAACCACAACAAGCACACTGAATATATAGGCACCAATGAACCAAAAACTAAATGATAGAAACAAACAGGCCAAATTCTAAAAATGAAGATAGCAATATTTACTGCCTCTGATAGTCACCTACAAAAGGTTACAAGTTACCAAAACCAATGCTGACAACGCATTAGACAACTTCAAGGCTCAAGCAAATAGATAACCACTAAATGGAAGAGAAATGACATAAGTGAAATGTAGAGGGGGAAAAAATCCTGCATCACTCATTTATAGACCAGTTGTGCGTACAGTAATACAATGGAACTCATAACACGCTTCTTTTTTTTCACATACACAAAACTTTCTTATTTTCATCACTCTCTAACTTCTTCTCTCACTTTCACATATACACTCTCCTTTTCTTGGTATATACCCCATCACACTTTTCTTTGTGCTACACAGAAGACATGGCACTTTCAATTTCTCAGCTCACTTACATTGTACTTCTCACACAAGCACTTACAACACTGTACTGGAGCATTGCTTAAATTTCTATGTCCTATAGTTGGTTGAATTTTACTATTTTACAATATCTAGAATATTAAAATGTATAAGTCAGCCAAGTTACCATTTTCACAAGTCTACAATATTATAGACCATTGTGCCTCCAAATCCAATATCTACTAAAAATTAGAACTTTTGAGCATTAAATAGCGTTGGTTACAACTTTATTCTAATATGAAAATTTTAAGGTACCAAAATCTAAACTTAAAGAGAAGAGAAATATTTCCTGAACATGCTAGTAGTCACCAACCTAACTAGTGGCATTATATGACAAGTGACTTACCATCTAAAATAGCATTGGCAACATTAGTGGCTTCTGCACGAGTTGGTCTTAAGTTGTCAGTCATGCTATCCACAACACGTGTAGTCATGCTATCCAACAAATGGCAGTTGATTAACATCTCTGCAGGAATTCGCATCATGGAGACAGTTAATGATCATAACTCATAACTTCAATCTACACAGAAGATTATTTGCAAGAACCTCACCTTCTTTGGGGGAAGATCAATGACCAAATTCTCACGGGAAAGGATAATAGTAAATTATGAATAAATGTAGTTCAGCTCAACATTTTCAATTTTTGCAAATATTTGAGTCTGGCTTAGATCAACTAACTTTGTTATTCATTCACGTGCTGACATTTCAAATACAAAAAAATTTGTTAATAGAAAACCTGAAACTGTTAGTTTTGTAGCAGAAAAATATAATAAAAAAATAAGAGAGACAATATAATGTGAAAGAAATATAATGTTTTTTTATTTAAATTATTCTGAGCAGTCATACAGTATATAGCAAAACAGAAATAAATCACTTATTAATTTCATGAAAACTAAAAATTAAAACTGACTTGCTCCCAAAATATAGGAATCATTTATTGACTAGGTTAATCCATAACTGAAACAAATAAAAACAAAATATGCAGATACAAAAGTAATTTAAAGAAATTTAATACTCCTCCTTGTTTTAGGAACTACAAACTCCAATTCTTTGTCTGAAGGAGTTCAAATTTGTTGATAGGCAATGACTTTGTAAACATGTCAGCTAGTAGATCTTCAGACTTACAGTAAATTAAGTTCACTTCTCCACTTTGCTTCATCTCTCTAAAAAAATAGAGCTCGATGTTGAAATGTTTAGTCTTCCCATGACACACTGGATTGTTTGCAATAGCAATGGCTGTCTGATTGTCAACAAAAATTTCAGTTTTGTTTTTATGTATCATAGGCATCTCCTCCTCCATTGCAATTTTCCATTTTGGATCTTTTAGTGTTTCCTCACAGCTAGCAGGTTCATAAATTGCTACATTACATCTTTGATAGATGTCGGACAACAACCTTTTTCCTCTTATTGGAAGGTCATCTTCTAATTCATTCTGCATAAGCTTTGTTGTTTGCTCTCCGGGATGATTGTCTCCATTGTTGAGGAAAAACCCAGCTATTTGTGAGTTGTTCCAATCCCATTTTTGACCTTCATTGAAGTGCACATCTCTAGTGACTGTCATCTTTTTAGTTTGAGGATGATAGACTTTGTAGGCTTTTGAAACTGAACTGTAGCCCACAAAGATGCACGAAATTACTTTCTTGTCAAGTTTGTCACGCTTAATCTATGGAACATGAGCAAAACAAACACAACCAAACACTTTAAGAAAGGTTAGTGAAGGCTTAAACCCATACCAAGCCTCAAATGGAGTTTTATCATTCAAAGCCTTGGTTGGAAGCCAATTTTTCATGAAAATAGCTGTATTAGTTGCCTCTGCCCAAAATGTTTTAGGCAACTCCATCTCATGCAACATGCACCTAGCCATCTCCATCACGGTTCAGTTTCTCCTTTCACTAACTCCATTTTGCTCTGGAGTGTATGGAGCTGTGAGTTGATGTTCAATGCCAGCTTCTTCATAGAATTGATTAAACTTTGCTGAAGTATACTCCTTCCCAGTGTCTGATCTTAGAAATTGAATCTTGCAGCCACTTTGGGTTTCTACCATGTTCTTGAACTTCATAAATACTCCAACCACTTCATGCTTGAATTTTAAGAAAAAAATCCAGCACATTCTTGTAAAGTCATCTATGAAAAGAACAAAGTAGAGACTACATTTTAGTGATGGTGTTCTTTGAGGTCCTGCTACATCAGTATTAATTAGCTGCAACTTTTGAGAGGCTCTCCAAGCTGATTTTGAGAATGACTTTTTGATTTGTTTACCAAATTGACAAGCATTACAATTTGGTAAATTATCAGAAAATTCTGGTAAGCCTTTTGCCAAGTCCTTTTTTTTCATATCTAGCATTCTTTCAAGATGGCAATGACCCAGTCTCTTGTGCCAGAGTTCTATGGGACTGACTTGAGTGTAATAGGCTGCATATTCCTCATTTGTTGGATCAAACGAGAAGCTTCTATTTCTCATTTTAACCCTTAGAACGTCCCGGCCAGCAATGTCACAAATAAGACAATGTTTATGTTCAAAGAACAGTTTAAATCCCTTTTCAAGAAACTGACCTACACTTAGCAAGTTTTGGTCAATTTCAGGTGCATAAAGAGCATTTGAGATAAGTTTTGCACCTGAACTTGTTGAAATCGATATAGTTCCTTTTCCTTTTGCTTGAATATAATCACCGTTCCCAATCTTGATCTTCAAGACATTAATAGGCTTCAAATCCTTGAAAGCAAACTTGTCATATGTCATGTGATTTGTACAACCACTATCAATCAACCAACACTCTGAATTACTCGCCATAGAAAAACACGTTGCAGCAAAAATGTGATCTTCTTCATCTTGCTCCACAACTTGGGCATTGGCTTCAGGTTGCTGAAATTTGCTTTTACAAATTACAGCTTCGTCTCTAAGCTGATTGCACTTACTGCACTTTGCATCTGGTCTTTTCCAACACTTGAATGGTGGGTGACCCATTTTTCCGCAATGCTGACAAGGTGGGTAATTTTTCCTTTTCCCTTTACCTTTGTTTTGGTTGTTTGCACCATTTTCGTTGCTTGCTGACTGGTTCTTCTTGAAATTTTTCTTTCTGATGTTCCTAGAGTCATGATGCTTGGCTTGAAGTGCACCTTCAACCACACGATCTTCTCTCATCAGCCTTGGCTATTCTTGGGCTTGCAAGGCATGTACTACTTCTGCCAATGTGATCTTAGATAGATCCTTTGTGTTCTCCAATGAGACTATAGATGCTTCATACCTCTCCGGCACCGTTACTAAAAAAATTTCAACTATTCTGGAATCAGCAAAATCACCACCCAACAACCTTATCTTGTTGGCAATACCCAACAATTTGTTTGTGTAATCCTTGACTGTCTCAAACTCTTTCATCCTTTGCAACTCAAATTCCGTCATTAGATTAAACACCTGCATGCTATGTATTCTTTCATCTCTAGCATATTCCTTCTCCAGGTAATCCCAAATTGCTTTTGTTGATTTAAGAGCCATGATTCTTGTGAAGATGGTTTGAGAGACACCGGCAAATAGACACGACTTTGCCTTTTCCTTTTTTGTTTTTTTCTCCTTGTGAATTCTGATTTGGTTCATAGTAGGATCATCTGACAGCAAAAGTATGTCATAATCCTCTTCAACAGCTTCCCAAAGATCTAATGCCTCCAGGTAAGTCTTCATTCTGACTTCCCAGAGATCATAACTTTCCCCAGTAAAGACGGGAAGAATGGGTTGGGAAAAAATTATTTCAGAATCCATTAGAAATCAAAACATACAGGCTCCTTAAGAAGAGGCTCTTGATACCAATTTTTAGTTTTGTAGCAGAAAAATATAATTAACAAAGAAGAAGAGAGACATTACAATGTGGAGGAAATATAATGATTTTTTCTGATTCAAATTGTTCTAAGCAGCAATACAATATATAGCAAAATAGAAATTAATCACTTATTAATTTCAAGAAAACTGAAAATTAAAACTGACTTGCTCCCAAAGTATAGGAATCACTTATTGACTAGGTTAATCCATAACTGAAACAAAAAGAAACAAAATATGTCGTTACAAAAGTAATTTAAAGAAATTTAATAGAAACAACTATAGAAAAATAAATTAAATGACCAATTATGAACTCCAAAAGACTAAACCAAAGTAAAGAATGTGAAACACAAATTACCTAGTGAACATCTTCAGCATGCCTAGTATATGACAATGATAGATAATCAATTTTGTGTTTTACTCCCTAGGTGCTTATAACTTGCAAGAAAAGAATAATAGCCCACAACTTTAAAGAAGCCTATATTAAAGCACATGCAAACTATACATATTTTGATGATAGTTAACTTGTTAAAACATGGAAGTGAAAAGTAGAAATTACCTCATTGTCTTTATCACTGAGGGTAGGCAAGTCAACATGAATTTGAGAGGCATGCAAAGTGAACAATGACCCAGCCAATGTTGTCAAATTCTCTATAGTACAAATGACATCCTACCCTTTAACTTCAGATACCTGCATAGTTTCAAGTATAACTCAACATGCATGAAGGACTTCAACCATTCCTATTTATGTTATCCTATGCCATTGCTATTGATTTTGAAAATATCAACAAAATTTTAACTTAAATTATACCAAATCACAATGTAAACTCAAACAAATGGTTGATATAGATTTTTAAAAAAATGAAGGACACGACAATAAAAAAATGAAAAAGGGCTTATCGGAACAAATTTTATCTTTTGTGCCCAACTCATTATCTCTAGCCATACAGAAGTAGTTTCACTTCCTGTGAACAAGTAATGACCAATAAAAATGGTGTCTCCCTTCGTCATTGACTACAAACAATCCAAACAAGATTAAGGTTCAAACAATGCATGAGAAAAAAATAAAATGAGTCCACATAAGAAATGGATTGTATTAAATAACAAATTATAATTCAAGCAAAGGGCTTGTAAGGAATCATGCAAATGCAATTTACTATTTATAACACCATAAGCAAGATCAAAATCGCATAGATAGATGAAATTTACAGCTAGATTTAACTAAGAAAAGGTAGCAAGTTGAGATTGATTCCAATCCAAGCAAGACCACAAGAAACAAAGAGTAAAACTGACTAAAAGAAATCACACAGGTTAATACTCCTAGAAAATATGTACAAGAAAAGAAAGTCAATCACATAATATCACGAGAAGGCTGAAAACTTTAACAACAAACCATTGCCAGTCCATCGAGATTGATAGGCAATATTTGTGAAGACGCTTCTTTTCCCCAATTAGGAGTCAGAACAACCTGACCATCGGCCTAGAGCGAGACCACTTTCTCACTTTTGTTAACAACATGCATCTTTGCACCAAAAGTGTCCATCATGACCTGGCAAAGGCAACAACAATAGAGTAAGCAACACTCAACTTCTTTCCTATCACGTACAAGAAACCTAACCAACAGCAATGCATGCATACACAAATTGTAGGGACATAAATAGACATTTCCCATGCACTTAGAAAAACCTTAATCCTAACAAAATAGATGCCAAACATGTAAAAGTAAAACACAAGGGTTTCATTTATAACTTCTTCCCAAAGTAATCGACATTTTTAGAATGTTTATACCCAAAAAAAATATTATTTAAGTTATAAAAAACTTGCAGCATAGAGTTTCTTAGTAGTCTTGATAGCATTCATCAGATTCTCCAAAGTTTCCTGATGATATTCAGGGTCACCCTAAGAGAAGTCGAAATAAGCCACTACAATAAAAATAGGTAGATACTTTTACATCAAATAAGTGTTTAACAAATAGTGAAGAATAAAAAAAAGAGGAAAATATTAGAATAACAATGAAGCAAAAAGTAAGAGACAACATCATATACCTGGCATTCTAGCTTTAAGACAAGCAGAAGTAACCTCGACCGATCGAGATTTAGGACCTAGGGTATCAACGATCTTCGTCATCGCGGGAAAGAAATTGATGTTCGTTTGTTGTGGGTGTGAATGAGTGGGTGTTGAAGCAAATTGAGGAACTTTGATTGGGATTGGGAGTAGATGGAGAAGGTAGTGGTTGAAGTTGAAGCCATATTGATGTCGTCAACATCGATGTTCTTGTCGGGAAAATACTCACTGGTAGTCATCGACGTTTGTGACAAAGGAGACAAGGACGTCTTGTTTGGTAAAAAGGTACTCGATTCTAGAAGATTCTCTTCTATTCTTCATCGCGCTGGCAGAAACCACCGAGTCTATGGTGGTGGCTTCCTCAGGCCTTCGCTGTCTGGATCACCGTTGTGAGGAATTCCTATTGGCATCCTCGTTGGGCTCGGGCTTCAGATCGTGGAAGTTGATGACCTCGCTGCGGCCGACACGGACGTCGTTGCCAGTGATGGAGAGAGGGGCAAATGGGTCGACGAGGAGAGAGATTGCGAGCTAGAAGTGGAGCGATTTGAAGGGCTCCACTTCGAGGAAGAAGAGGGAGAGAGTGAGAGGAAGAGTGAGGAGAGAGAAACGGTGAACATGAGAGTGAGGAAGAAGAGCGGGTTTATTGAAATTTGCATTTCTCTAATGACGGTGTGTCATTGAACGCAATAAATAAAGATGGTTTTGTTAAAACCGATATTGCCTATTTCATTTTAATTACGATTTTGTCACTGTATTTTCTTTGATGACAATTTTTCAGAAACTGTCATCAATGAAGCATCATGAAATGCTATTATTTTAGTAGTGATATTGTTACCAATGATTTTTATTACTTTTAATATTCTTACTATTTAATTCACTAATTTACTTTTAACATTGTACTTTTCCAAAAAAAAATTAATTTACTTAATGCTTATGATTTAATTTTAATATATTATATTTGATATTAATTTTCATGAGACTAATTGACTAACAGCTCACCATTACATTGGATTCCTACATTATCAGTTTACAATACAGTTTTTTTTAATAAAAGAGTACTCGTATTATTATATATTGAATATATATTGGATAATATATACGATGAAATATAATTGTAATAATGAGGACCAGCAAAAAAATATAGAATCTCTAGCCATGGTGTGAGCAAATATATTAGCTTATCTTTGGATAAAACTAACATCATAGTTTGGTAACAATGAAAGGAGATTCCCACACAAAGCTAATAATTATACATAGAGAGAGCTTTGTGTCCAAAGTAGAAAAGTTGGTGACAAAAATATGAGAAACTCTCACATAGGAACGACCCTAAAACATCAATCTTTTACACAACTATTAAAATTAAAAGGCACGTGAGGCAATATAACACACCTATGCACACAAATACATATTTTATTTTTATATAATTATTTAAATAGAATCAATTGTATTTTTGGTCTTCCTACTATTGTGTTAAATTTAATATGAATATATTAATTTTAAGTTTGATATTTATGTATATATTAATTTTAGTTTAATATTTTTAATACATGTTTATTTATGGTGCTATATTTGATATAATAAAAACACAGCTCACACTTCTATTTCATTATCACATCCATTTTATACATTATAAAATTTCTCATTAATGGATTTGTCCCCTACCTGCTCAATGGGTGAAAATGGGGCTGACAAGGATGAATGAGATACATAACTTTGAATACCCTTATTTGTCAGTGAAGAGCTTAACGGACACTGAATTGTCGTTTTCTATTGCAATGTAGGAGTACTATGTGCCATTATCCCTAAACCACACCTTCATCTTATGCACTAGCTTCAACCCTATTCTCATTCTTCTGCATCACCAAATCCACAAATAAATAATTAACAACTCATTCACAACAACATTTATTCTCCATTAACATTATTTATCAAACATGAAGGTCTAGTATATAGTAGACTCTTGTGTACATTGGGATGTGTTTTTCGTTTCTGGAGAATATTTTCTTGCATGTGATAGTTTATATACTACCTCTTATCATTCCTATTATCTCTTCATCAATCTCTTCCATTTTCTAGGATGATCTTCTAAATTTTTCTTGATTATATCAATCATAATTTTATTAGTAGCTTCGACTTGTTTGTTAGCTTGAGCATAGTATAATGTGGAATGAATAAGTTTTATCCCAAACCGTTGAACAAAAGGAACTACTTTCTCCATTCATAGCCCATTCTCTAATGGCCAGGATTTAACCACAACATGAATTTCCTCGACTGGAAATCTTTGCAAAGGTCCAAAATCTAACATTCTATACATCCCTTAGCATATTGATGACAATCAATAGTGATTCTAGTCCAATAATACCTATGCTAAATGAACAACCACTTCATCATAGGGCTAGACCTGTGTGAACCATATAATCCTTCATGGACTTCTCTCATTAGCCTTACAGACTCAACTTGATTAACATATTTCAACAAAGTTCCATTGAAACTCCTCCTATAAAGATCCTCCCCTATCATAACATACTTCAAAGCCTTTTGTTTGAGCATAAATTTTGCCTTGTGGCTTGGTTTCTACAAGTGGTTGGCCAGTTCTTGTTGCAATGAATCCAATCCATTGACTTGCATTATTTCTAACTCCTTTATATGATAATTCATCATTTCTCCTTCAATCTTTTTGTAACCAGAAACATGTGGTGCCAACTCATTTGCTTCATCATTTTTATCCCAATAGATATGTTCCATAATCACATTGGCTGAACATCATAACAATTGTTTGGCCGAATTGTAAAAATCCAATAATGTAATTGATGCAATCCTACCCCCCAAGGGCATTGGATAGAAGATTCTAAGAAAATTGGCCCAGAGATACAGGAGAAGACCCTAGGATTCTCATGATCCTTAGGGTAGATTTTGGGCCCATAGGCTAAGTATGAGCCCACTCATCTTTGTACATATTAGATTTGGGTTTCATTATTTTTGGGTCTTGTATTTAGGGCTCCATAGTGTAGGGAGGGTACCCTAGTAAAGTAGGATTTTTTAGCCCTTGTATTTTAGGGCACCTAGACTTATTTTTGTATTAGGGGTAGTTTTGTAATTTCATATGCATTAAGAGCACTATTTGATGTGTGTTGGGAGAGAAATTTAATTGAATTAGGAGAAGCCCAATCCAATTAAATTTCGGACCAACCTAAGGGGGAGGTGAGCATTTGCGTGCTACACCTCATTGTCACATCATATAGTCACACTTTGTGCATGTTGTCATACCCTAATTTCATCCAGGGACTATCGTTTGTTGATCTTTTGATCCTTGCTAGTCGAATTGCGGTGTTAAACACCAGTTACAGTGTGAAACAAATGATCATTCAATGTTTTGATCAAGGATGTGAAAATACCCAAAGGGGAGGGCAAAAGGGTCATTTTAAGGCTTTTTCAAGGTCCAACGCCTTAAACGACTTTCTCTGCTTTTCAAAGTTTAAAACATCGTTTCAAGGTCCAACGCCTTCAACGAACTTTTGTTCACAATTAAAATCAATCTTTCATAAAAAAAAACATAAAAACAATGTAACACATAAACTTTCAGACTTAAAGAACTACGTAGGTCTGAGTTCCTCATTGCACCTGAGGAAACGTAAGAGCGAGGGCAATACCCTTGTCGACCCCAAAAAGTAAAAAAACATAAAAAGGGAAAATACATAATTTTGAAGTCATGTTTTGCACACTCAATTAGAAGCTGTCGTCCCTTGTGACAGGCGCGTGGGGAGCTGATACTTCCCCCGTGCGTAAACAACTTCTGAACCCTTATTTTCAAAATTCGCAGACCTTGTTGGTCTTTTTTGTGTTTCTAACATTTTCCTCAAATAAACATTGGTGGCGACTCCCTTGGAGACAAACGCTTTGGCCTATGATTTTGGCCTTTTCGCACCCCCGCTGAAGGGTAGGTTGGGACAGTTGGCGACTCCACTGGGGACTTGTTAGAGAGTTAGGTCATTCAATCAATGTGCAATGTTTTTATTGTGACTTCTTCTTTATTGATGTTCCGTTTTTCCTTTTGTCTTTTGTTTTGTCTATATTTGTATATATCCTTTGCCACCTACACCTCGCACACAATTGAGATATTAGGCCATATACCTGGGTCTATGTGAGCCATAAGGAGTAGAGGTCAATCTGTGGTCATGTTGGGTCTTCGACTCGCTTGATAACAGTGAAGCCTCATCTAGAGTTTTCCTCTTTTAGTGATGCATTTTCGCTGATAGTCCCTTGCCACAATGTATTACCTAAGAGGATGATATCTCTAGAGGCCAGTAAAGTTACATGAAACCACCCTTGGGAGCTATCACTAGAAGGGGACTTTTGGATCCTTTCCATTAGCTTCCTAAATTATGGGGCACATAGCAAACTTACTCTGGCATATTTCTTGATTGCTTCATGCATCTCTTCATGGCATCGTAATGGGCATATCATTCCTGCATTTATCATATTCGCACATTGCATTTGTGTAAATCACTGCATTATCATACACCTTTATTTAGCATGCTTTTGTTCTGCCAACTGCATATATTCTACTTCCATCGTTCGCATGTCATGTTCACTCATGCATGATCCTTGCATTTTCCTCTATAAAAAAAAAAAACAAAAAAGAGAACAAAGAGAAAGTCACAATGAAGAATGGAAGTTTAGACCACATTCTTAGTTACATGTGTGTTGGGTACCATGATGATGGCTATAAACCAACCATGTTGGGATTATACACTCATTTCTCTAAAAAAAAAACATGATTGAAAATCATGTGAACATGATGGTACCTAATGCATGGTTAACTAGGAAATGATGGTTCTTTGGGCATCTCATGTCAATCTCATAATTACATTTGCCATGCATAGCATAAGTATGTCGATCTCGTAATTACATTTGCCATGCATAGCGTAAGTATGCTCTATTCATTCATCTCTATGTTATGTTGTTGAAGTATTGACAATCAAAATTTTTATTCCTTGGATTATGGGGTTGAACCAAGCACATGCTTTTACGGAAAGGTTCATCAAGTCAAGGTCAAGCACGGAAGTAACCAGCTTGCAAAAGTTGGGGCAGAAGATGGATCGAGTTACATCGCTTCTTTGCCTACTACTAACACATGATTGAGCTAAATAATTTACAAAAAAAAATTAAGGATTGTTGATGTCCATGTTTTATTTTCAGTTTCGCTTTGACAATATGTGATGAACCATGTTGTTTTAATGAAGATCTAAATTGATTCAACCCTATGTCATGTGTAAAATTCGCAGTACTTCAATAATGCATCATCCACATGCATCCATGCTTATTTTTCTTTTCACATTGGTGGCATTGCTCATCGCATTCTTTCCTTGAAATCAGAATTGTAATCATTGTAATCAAAAGGAAAGAACACACTTTACGGTGCCCTTACCGAACGCGTGCTAGAGCAAGAGTAATGGATGAAATAGAGGAAGTGAAAGAGTGGATGAAGGCCGACATGGAGGCCATGAAAGAGAAAATGGCCATAATGATGGAGGCCATGATGAGTATGAAGAAGATAATGAAGGTCAATGCGGCTGCAGTTGCCGTTACCAGCGCCGTTGCTGAGGTGGACCTGACTCCCCCATCTACCCTCAACCAAATAAATCATCCAACCTCGGATATGGTAGGTCAGGGAGGCAAAGAGTTGGGAAATACGGGCGGCCCCCATTTTGTGCAAGTTCAGAGCAAGCATGCATTCCCACCATATGACTTGCCTCCCAACTATACACCACTCAATGTTGCACACACTCTCGATGAAAATGTCGACAACTCCGCACCCATACCCATTGAGAGCCAACAACCCCAATTTGATAATGCACATGTCTCTCAACCCATGGGGGAGACACATGAAGCACCCCGAGACCATAATCTAGCCGACTTCAAACCTCATCTCGAATATGTCATTGAGGGGAAAGCAATTGGTAGTGTACCCCTGCCAAACACTTTGGAGGGCCCTCAATTTTGCCCACAACCACAACCCTTGCATTTTGCGGTGGGAAGAGTCCCTCTTGCTATGGTGGAAAGGGGAAAATTTGATCATATAGAGGAAAGGCTGAGGGCCATTGAAGGAGGCGAAGATTATGCTTTTGCTGACATGGCAGAGTTGTGCCTAATGCTTGCCGTCGTCATCCCTCCAAAGTTCAAGATGCCGGATTTCGATAAGTACAAGGGGACAACTTGCCCCAAGAATCACCTGAAGATGTATTGGAGGAAAATGGAGGCATACTCGAAAGATGAAAAATTGCTGATACATTTCTTCTAGGAAAGTCTTACTGGGGCATCCGTCACCCAGTATACTAATTTGGGACCTTCCTGAGTCCATTCTTGGAAGGACCTAATGTTTGCCTTCATTAAGCAGTATCAGTACAATTCTGATATGGCTTCGGATAGGATGCAGCTACAGAGCATGTGTAAAAAAGAGCATGAATCTTTCAAAGAATATGCCCAATGGTGGAAGGATCTAGCAGCTCCAGTAGCACCCTCAACGATAGAGAATGAGATGATAACAATGATAGTAGACACGTTACTGGTGTTCTACTATGAGAAGATGGTGGGTTACACACCTTCAAGCTTTGCCGATTTAGTTTTCGCCGGTGAAAGGATCGAAGTGGGTTTGAGAAGAGGCAAATTTGACTATCTTGCTTTGATAAATAAGAAGCCTGGGGCAAATGGAGAGAATAAGAAGGAGGGAGTAACCCATGTTGTGACTACCATTCCTACATGGAAAAATTTCCCACCAGCTCAACAATGTCATTACTCAGCCAATATCTACCTTTCGCATTACCCACCACCCTATCAGCCAAGAACACCTAATCAACCACAAAGGCCCACCCCTAAATCAGCCACAAAGACCGCCTATCGCACATCCAATACCAAACGCCACCCTTAACACAAACCAAAGCACCAACCAAGGGAGGAATTTTCCAAAAAAGAAGCTTGTAGAATTCACCCCAATTCCGGTGTCGTATGCTGACTTACTCCTCTATCTGGTCGATAATGCAATGGTAGCCATAACCCCAGCCAAGGTTCCTCAACCTCCATTTTTTCGAGGATACAACTCGAACACAACATGTGCTTATCATGGAGGAGTCCCGGGGCATTCCATTGAGCATTGTATAACCTTGAAACATAAGGTGCAAAACCTGATTGATGCGGGCTGGCTAAAATTTGAGGAGGATAATCGCTCGTGAATTTTGACGTTGGCAAGCAACGCTATGCATGGGGTAATGTGAAGGTTGTTGTTAGATGTCTCCAATGACTCATTAGGATTTTCAAGTTTATGTCATTACTGTAAACAACAGTCACAATGCTAATAATATGGATAAATTTGATGTCTTTCATTCTCTCACAGTTACATTTTTGCTTATTTAACTTCCACTAGAATGTGAGTGTAAGCTATTGGTTTGTTTGCTCGAGTGACCTATGCTCTTGAGTTAATCTCCAAGTCTATTCAATCAGAAATTGCTCGTTCTCCATGTTTGGTGAGGGTGTCGTAAACGACGAGTAAAGTAAAAAGTAAAAACAAAAATGTTTAATTGACTGTGTTTCAAATAAGAAATACAAACATTCATGTGCCCTTATTTTATCATTCTTAAAAGTTTCCTTTTGAGAGAAAAGTGAGCTATCAAGAATAGGAGTCATTTGACTTAATCTGTCAATTGAAGATCTTTTAAATATTTCTCATCCTTGAGAATTCAATTTTGAGAACCTGCACAGTTTCTTTCATTTTTCCTTGCTACAAGGTCATGACAAAAGACAATAATAGATACTTCAAAGCCCTACACTAAGGGCAATGAGAGGCATCGTGCATGAGCCTCAAGCAAACCTAGGGGCAGATAAGAAGTTCTCACCCGGTAGGTCGAAAACTCGAAAGGGTGGCCTAGGCAAAAATTAGGGTTAATAAAAAAAAATCATGAGCGTGTTTACTAGAGGTTGGGTCCCAAATTCCAAACTACAAAAGGATCTAAGTCAAGATTTGAAATGACACATGGCCATGTTTCAACATCCCAAACACTATTTTATCCTTTGCTACCCCCTCCGAGCCAAAGCATATTTGTTTTCTAAAAACAACAAAAGCAAAATAGAAACCCTGAGTGGGAACCACCGCTAAACCAGCGGGAAGAGCAATGCAAACAACACATGCATGAAGATGGGCAACAATGAAAAGACAAAAAAAAAAAAAAATCCGCCAAAGGCGAGTGAAGAAAAAGAGGGACAAAAGATCTCCAAATTTTGCAAGAAAGACACAAAAGTGCAATAAGGATTAATGTATAAGACAAAAAGAGTAGAGCCCAACTCAAAAAGGTACAAGCAATGCTCTTAAGGTTCTTACTCAATGTAACCCTTAAACACTCTTTGAGCCACTCTAATCCTTTCTTTCGTAGTCCTTTTACCCCTGACCACGTTAAAGGCCCAATAAAGCCCATGTGGATCAAGGAGTGACTAATTTTGCTTTTAAGTTGGGATTCTGGAATGGAACCCGCACACGCTTGTGATTATTAAAAAAATATAAAAAGAAAGAAAAAACCCTTAGGTTTGCACTTGCACATTTGAGAAGGAAACTCATTTGACCAAGAGCTCATGGAAGATGCCCAAAGACAATTATGATAGTGGGATACACTTGATATTGATCGCCCATGCAAAACTCCTTAGGATTCCTTTTGAATCCAAGGGTAGCCTTTGCTAGATAAATTCTTTCAGGATCAGCCCTTACCATTGAGTATCAGTGGGATCAACAGACCCTTGGCATCACTCTATGACCTTAAATCAAGAAAGTTTAACTTGGTCATATACCAAAGTGTGACAATCCATTGCCATCCTTCAATGGTGCATGCGATTGGTCCAAAGCCTTATGTTTCCTTGTTGTGCAAAATAATCGAAGTTTTTAATAGGAAAGAGGAAAACCCTAGGATCAATATTTCGATTGATTGAATGTCAAACGGCTCCATTGCCGTCACTCTGATTTTCAAATGATCAAACAAAACATACACTCTGAGGGAGTCCCCGAAGAGATTTGCAAAAAAAAAATATAGAATGAGGTTGCATGGATTATCATGTCTTCTAGAAAGAGATAGTCAATTTGTGTTTTCCACAAAAGAAAAAAAAAAGAAGAAAAAAGAATAAAATGAAAATCAAAATCACAAAAAATAGGAAAGAATGTCATGAGCATTACACCATTTTCATGATTCAAAACCTTTTGCATTTCAAGATGAAGGTTGCATGCATCTACGTCCCAAGATCATGTTCATATTAGGCTATGAGTGCATAGATTTCTCTTTATATACCACTTTCCCAAATCTAATCTTTTGAGTTTAGTATGAGAGGCCCTCTCAAAGAGTCAACCTCTTGCTTTCTCATAAGGTTAAGCCCTTTTGGTACTAGTACCTATTGGCATGTTTCATAGGACTCAAAGTCCTCGCCTTTATCTTTCATAGGACTCAAAGTCCTCGCTTTTATCTTTTGTAGGACTCAAAGTCCTCGCCTTTATCTTTCATAGGACTCAAAGTCCTCTATCTTTATGCTTTCATAGGACTCAAAGTCCTCTGTCATTTACATTCCAAAGACTATCATAGGAGCGAGGGCAATACCCTTGTCGACCCCAAAAAGTAAAAAAAAAAACATAAAAATTGAAAATAAATAATTTTGAAGTCATGTTTTGCACACTCGATTAAAGGCTGTCGTCCCTTGTGACGAGCACGTGGGGTGCTAATACCTTCCCCATGCGTAAACAACTCCCGAACACTCATTTTCAAAATTCACAGACCTTGGTCTTTTTGGTTTTTCTAATGTTTTCCTCAAATAAACGTTAGTGGCAACTCCGCTCGTTTTCTCCCTTGGAGACAAACACTTTGGCCTATGATTTTGGCCTTTTCACACCCTTGTCGAAGGGTAGGTTGCGACACATGTTCTTCATATTTTACATGCCTCATGACACCTAAGCACACTTAGTGGAGAATCTTGGATTTGATCTTAGATTAGTGGGCTGAACCATAGCTAAAATTCACTAATCATAATTAGTGAAATTTTGGCTCCACAAATTCAAATTCAAATTAATGTGAAATTTGAATAGAAATTCAAATTTCCCTCCAATTTTGTGCGACACTTAGGCTATAAATAGAGGCCTTGTGTGTGCATTTTTTTCAACTTTGATCATTTGAGAAATTACACTTGAAAGTTCAAACCTCATTTGAGGCTTAAATTTCGTACCCCTTCTCTCCCTCTCCCTCCACTTATCTTCTCCTACCTTCAAGCTCTTATACATGACTTCCTATGGTGGTGAGCTTGTTCTTGACTCATCTTTTCCTTGAAGTGACTTCTCTAATCACCTTTCCTCCTTCTCCATTCTGCTATCATTGATTTTCAAGAAGCAAAGGACTCCATTGATGAAGAACATCCAAGGCCTACAAGCTCTACATGGAGCTACATCAGTAATGGTATTACATTTGTACTCCCCATTCATTTTTTGAATTATCAATTGGTAATAACCATATAGGATGTTGAATCCACATCCTTGGTTTTAATTATGACAAACCATTAGCAATGCAAATTGAAAAGAGGATGGGTTTAAGTGTTGACTAGCATTCTACTCAAGTGTTACAGTGTTAAATGTCTTAAGAAGTAGATATATTTATTCATTATGAAGTGTTCAGAATGATGCTAAAAAAGGTTGTCAAAAAATAGTTCTCAAGAGTTGAAAACTCAGAAGATTTCTTGAAGCCCATTTTGATGTTGAGGAATGTATCCCTCTGAGTATTTTATTTTTGGACAAATACTGAACAAAAAGACTTATTTAAGGCTACATGAAGAAGATCTGGAATTAGAATGAAGATGTACCAAAGTTTACATCAGAGTGATGAAGAATCTGACTCTAAAGAATTGAACTTCAAAATAAAATTCAGAATGGTTCAAAATGTAACTCAAGGACAACTTCATGACTTTCATGTGATGCCACAAATACAAATGGGAAGCTTAGAAGATAAAAGTTGACTACGCTTCACTTTCCACATGTTGTCACACATATTGAGGACACATCAAAAAGTGAATGCTAATTGTATTTGAAGATGCAAACCTGTTGAAAGTTGAATATGCCCTATGAGAAGCATCAGAATAGAAAACCAAAGAAATTACGTAGTCTGACCATGAACAGAATACTAACACACCAACAGTTGTACCTTCACTCAGTATCTATGAAGCAATCTTTTTTAGAAAGCTTTGTGTTGAAAAGATGTGTTAAGGTTGATGAAGTTGTGCTACTTCAGAAAGGCATATCAGGTGAACTTCATCAAAAGAATATACTACGGGTATGAATTCTTTCTCGGTAAACATAAGAATGGCTATTCTAATGGTACTTTAGAATGCTCATCCAAAAGGTTCCTCAGAATAGGAACCTCAAAATGGTTCTGCAACATATCATTTCATGACATTTTTCATGACTGTCTACTTACTCCAAAAGCTTGCCATTGGAGTGGGCTCCCTTTCAATGGTCATCTTTAGAGTTTTAAGTGGATTTTCAAGAGGCATCTTGAATACAATTTGAAACATTTAGGTGAGAGAAACTCATGCTTAATTTTTGTGTGAAAAATCAACAATTTATCTTTCAACCCTTCCTGTTGAGAGTGATCCACTTCTGTATTAAGCTAGTAATCTATAATAGATACTAGATAGAAATGATAGACAATATTTTCCTAAGTGGAAACCCTCTATGAGTTGAAAATCTCTGTGTGTGTAGTCTAAAACACAAACCCTTTTGTTGTTGTAAGTCCAACAGTAGTTGGCAAGGTTGAAATCCAACGGTGTTGCTAGTCTAGTTCAAGCTAGGTTGGAAGTCCAATGGGAGTACTGGTAGGTTGTTGAAATCCAATGGTTGTTGGTCCAATAGTGACTGGTTGTGTTAGTGAAATCTTATCTTGAAGGGTGAGGATTGGACGTAACCTAAGGTTGGGTGAACCAGTATAAAATAATTGTACACTTTACTTTTCCTTTTCTTTACACTGGTTTTGATCAAATCTATTTACTAGTTTTGTTAATCTTTAAAACAGACAAACCTTTCACAAATACACATAAAATTGAACTAATTTTATCAAAGTCTTTTCAAATGAACAACCTTTTTGAAACAAGAGCTCTGAACTGTGAAAAAACCTTTTTTTCTAAAACTGCTTGTATTTTTGTTCTAAGCTCAGAATGGTTCTTCAATCTAAACTACCTCATTCTAAACTTACATCAGAAACTTAGTTATTTTCAAAAAAGGGTTTTAAAAGTTTGTAAAACCCCAATTCAACCCCCTTCTTGTGGTATTTTTGTCACTTCAATTGGCATTAGAGCTTAATTCTCAAGGTTAAGCACACTTAATAGTGTGAGAGGAAGATCCTGAAAGAAGTGGTGGGTGGAGAAGTTCAAATAGTGTTTATACCTGAAGGTGCTTTAACCAATTGGCCTCCTAGCTTTGATGGAAAAGACTTCTACAACTGGAAAGACAAAATGAAGTGGTTCTTGGAATCTCAAGATGTGGGTTTGTGGGACACCATATAGATTAATCTCTACAAACCAATAAAAAGAAATCAAATCGGAGTTGAAACCGACAAACCTAATGAAGAATAGACCTCAGATGAGAAAAAAAAGGTTATTTTGAACTATAAAGCAAAGTTCTTTCTAACATATGCCTTGAGCAAACCTGAGTATGACAAAATAGAAGAGTGTGAGATTGCACAAGAAATATGAAACACACTCAAAGCAACACATAAAGATACATATCGGGTAAAGGATTCAAAAATGAATATTTTAACTCACAAGTTTGAGATGTTTAAAATGCAAGAACATGGAGCTATAAAAGAGATGTTCACAAGATTCACTACCATAGTGAATGAACTAAATGCTCTAGGAAAGAAGTACACAACACATCAGAGAATCAAAAAGATTCTAAGGAGTCTACCCAAAATCTAGAAATTATAAGTCACTGCCATAACAAAAGCCAAGAACCTGAAAAATCTGGTTATGAATGAACTTATTGGCTCCCTAAAGGTTCATGAACAAGAGAAGATGAATAAGCTACAACAACCTAAAGGAAAAGCCATAGCTCTCACGACCTTTTAGAAAACCAAGACAAAGCATCAATCCAAGAACTAAACTTAGTAACAACTTCTGATGAAATCTTTGATATGATTATAAGAACCTAATGTTAATGCATATTTGCTTATGTTGCACACTACATTTTCTCAAGGACATTCTCAGCTTTTCACTTGTGCATCTTCTAATGCAGTTAGCATTCACATTTTGAAGTGCCCTCAGTGTGTGTGGCAAGATATGGAAAGTGAGATACTTTCAACCTTAGTCTTCTAATGTGTCCTTTGTATATGTGGCAACATATGGTGTAACGAATTGCCTCGTTGCTACGATATCACTACTCTAAAACACGAAATATCAATTTTAAGTGAAAGTTCTATTAATTTGATTATGAAAATGGTGGTAAATTTTTTTTGATATATATATATATATATATATATATATATATATATATATATATATATATATGTATTAAACCATTATACATCATTCACATGTTAATGTATAATTCAGTTTTTTACATGTATCTAAACCTAGAATTTACATGCCCAATCAAAACATCAAGGAACCAACTAAGGAAGAGTTTGACATCAAAACACAACTCTCCCAAAAGAAACTCCCAACATTATCACGTCGGCTTGGTGGCTCCAACAAAAGACCTATCTCCAAAGACACCTACTGTTGCTCATCTGTTCCCACCAACCACATGGTACAAAATGCAAGGGTGAGTTTATTGTAAAAGATTAAAGAATATCATATGACAATGATTAGAAAGAAAACAATAAAAAATAATTACAATCATTCTCAATAATCTATCAATTCAATATACACTTAACAAACTAGTCATCAAATTTCCAACAATTCAAATCAATTATGCTCGGAATGATGCATACACATGACTCAACTCTAAAATGCAATGTGCTACCATTCAAAAGAAAATAGCCTAAGCGTGTTCTTATGACACTCTCACTTAGAAGAAATTAGTAGCAACTATCAAGGTCACCAAGTTATGCATAGGCCATCCTCCCCCCCCCCCCCCCCTCATGTTGATGAGCATGAGTCTCAAGGAAGTTCCAAACCAAGTAAAATACCCACCAAGTACCAGGATTTTTCCTTATGATGAACCATAGGTACTTACTAACAAGTTTATACTATTTCCACGCAATTATGCAGTATGAAATATAGGCTCCAACAATACACTATCCTTGGATTGTTAAAAACTATAAACAATCCCCTTCCTTCTCCAGGGATATTCAGACAGGGTCACTACACCTCCATATACATACACAACATACATTCATCTCAATGACATCATCTCATCTCAATGTCATCAACATCACAAGTAATCACATTCTATATATATACATATAAACTCATGCATGGGATTCAAATATAATAATAATTTGTAATATAACGAGACTGATAATTCGGGGAAAATTATAAATTAAAGAGAATAACTATAGTATAGAAGCAAACTCTTAAGCCCATTTAAAATGTAATGAAAGAAGTAATAAAGAGGACATATATAAAATTTTGGGCAGAGCCTCCTCTATAATTAAGACTTTTCCAAAAAATTTCAATCAATACAACAACATCATTCATAGTTATATTCATCAATAACAAATATATTGCATCCCATCATCTTAAAACATAGTTTCTCTTTGAAAACCAACGTGCAACATGGACAAACATACAACCCCATAATTGGGTCCCCAAACCCCAACTATGGCATCAAAAGCTATAAACTAGCCATAAATTCCCCTCTCTTATCTATATCTCCCCATTAGCTCATCATAACATTGTTTTGAGATCACTTAGGTTCACATCCATTGGTCCAAACGCAGAACTCTATATACAATATTGAATACAATTCAATATAGATTTCCAAGACAGGGGCAACTTTAACATTTGGGGTCAAATACCCATTCAATTTGAATAGGGGATAAAATGGTGTTTTGGGGGTCCACATCAAAGAGACATCATTTTGAAATTTCGATGAGGCCAATGTGATCAAGGTTCAGCAAAGGTCACAAAAATGAAATCAATTTAATAAAAATGAAACTTTTACAACGTCTCATTTTCAAGGGTTTTTCAAAGGAAACGTAAAAACATCCAATAATGGTAACCAAATCATAGGAGATACAATGATAGGCTTAATCTAACTAGGAGAAGGCATAAAAATCGCAGTTACCTCAAAGAAACCGTGAAGGGAGGGTCAGGGGCTTTGTTCTCTACTGAATCCACAAGTTGGGTTTTGAAGGTTCCACTCTGTGCGGTGGTCCAACGGCTAGTGGTGGCGGCTCGTGGTGGTTGCCGATGGCCATGGGTAGAGGAGGAGGTGGGTTTAGGGTTTGGAGAGAAGAGGGGTAGAAAATCGTGTTTTCTCGTTGGTGGACACATTTATAACTTGCAAGACTCGCTTAGTGAGCTGGTTTCACTAAGTGAAATTTAACTTAAACTCGCAAAAGGTTGCCACTAAGCGAGACATCCGTAATAAGCACAGTTTCTCTTCTAGCTGAGCGAGTTGGTGTCGCTAAGCGAATTATTTCCTCTGAATGGAATTGAGCATAGTGAGTTGGTCTCGCTAAGCAAGACATTCAAAAAAATCTCTAAAGTGGTCCAATTCAGCTCCTTGTGGCTTCCTCCTTCCTTGCCTTTGATAAGTAGTCCATCCTTGGTTCTCTTGGCCATCTCTTCTTGTAGAAGCTTGGTTTTGGACCTTGTCATTGGACCCTTCAACTCATGAAATGCTTCTAGGTCCTTACACTCTTTGGATAGCCCTCTATCACTAACATCCACACCAAGCAGTTGCACAAGGATAATTCACACAACACTTCAACTTAATCCAAATTAATCAAGTAATTAAATAATGCAAGAAATACATCAAACATCTATTTTCAGTTATTGAAATTTCAAGGTGTTACATATGGAAGAATTGATGTTGTCTTTGAGGTGCATTCTGAGGCATTCTAAACCATTCTGAAGTTCAGGCTTTAAAGTTAGGTTCTTCATCATTCTGATGTAAACTTTGATGCACTTTTATTCTGATGTATAAATACAGCATGATCTTGATTCATTACATCATTATGATGTAGCTATCTCAGAATCTCTCTTGTATTAATTCTGATATGTAATCAAAGTATCATTATGATGTTCAAATAAATCATTCTGATGTTGACTCTGTGATGTGATCCTTACTAGGAGCAAATCGCTTGATACAGGTTATAAAGTTTTGGATGACGCCACTTCTAGAGAGGGAAAATAAGTCAGGGTAGACGTCACAAGGATTACCTTGATAAGTCCAAGATTGGTTCAGCGAGGAACCCAGAGAGAAGTTCTCACAAAATTTTATCAAATGCCAAAAACGAAATCAATACATATAGTATATCTGAACAAAAAATAGAAATAGACATGTGCCTTCAAATCAATTTGGGCTAAAATGACAACGAAAAAAATAGATATATAAAAAAAGAACATATTTAGCATGGGCCTTCAAACTAGTCTGGGCCTTCAGCAACAATTAATATTCTTAGTAGTGCCTTTGCTTCTGGGCCTTCATCCTTCTCCACTTGGGCCTTGTTAAGTATGCCTGATACCATTTGTTGGAGGGTATCCACTAACTGTCTGGTCCTACGTCTGGTCATAGGTCCCTGTATTTGGGTAGTTTTAGGATTCTCATCATTTCCTCCTTCTTGGAAAGCATTTGCCCTCAAATCTTCATAATCATCACCTGCAACACATGGAGTCAAGTCAACAACATTAAATGAATAACTTACTCCATACTCACCTGGAATATCGATCTTGTAAGCATTGTCATTGATCCTCTCTAGTACTTGGAATGGTCTATCTCCTCTAGGTTGAAGTTTGGACTTCCTTTGTTTACGGCACCTCTCCTTCCTCATGTGTTCCCAACCCAATCACCTAGTTCAAGTACCACTTCCTTCTTGTTCTTGTTGGCTTGCTTGGCATAGCTTTCATTCTTCTCTGCAATTTGAGCCTTCACTTGCTCATGCAATCTTTTCACATACTCAACCTTAGCCTGTACATCCTTATTCTCAAAATCAGAAATGTTAGGCAATGGTAACAAATTAAGAGGAGACAAGTGATTAAAACCATACACTACTTCGAATGGAGAGTGTAGTGTAGTGCTACGTATAGCCCTATTGTATTCAAATTCAACATGAGGCAGACATTATTCCCAACTCTTTATATTCTTTTTAAGCACAGTTCTAAGAAGAGAAGACAAAGTTTTGTTTACTACCTAAGTTTGGCCATTCGATCGAGGATGGCATGTGGTGGAAAAAAGCTTTGTTCCAACCTTACCCCATAATATTCTCCAAAAGTGACTAAGGAACTTGGTGTCTCGGTTAGAAATGATGCTTCTTGGTAGTCCTTGAAGACGCACCACTTCCTTGAAAAATAAATCAGCAACATCAGTCTCTTAGGGATTGCTCTTGTAAGCTGGCCTGTTAGGCAATGACTGGAAGGAGGTCAATTTGATGTTATGTGCCTCTTGAAGGTGGCAGTCCATGAGGAATCTCCTTTGGAAAGACATTTTTAAATTCTTGTAATAAGAGTTCAACACTAGGAGAAGCAGAAATAGTTAACTCATTAGAATTATCAGCAGAAACTTTACTATCTTTGCAGTACAATAGATAGAGCGGCTCACGAGCAAGTAACACTTTCCTCACTTCACTCGCCTTTGCTAAACAATTCAATTTTCTCTCATGCGTGTCACTCTTTCTCTCATGTGTATCACTCTTTTTTTCCTCTTTCTCTTTAGTGCTTCACTCTTTTCTTTCTCTTGTTCTCTCTTTTATCTCATTCTGATTTGGTCATCACACACTTCTCTAGGGGATAAAGGTTTAAGAATAATCTTCTGGTCATGGTGCTGGAAAGAAATCTTGTTGGTGAAGCCATCATGCACTGCTTTGGTGTCATATTGCCATGGTCTTCCTAATAGTATATAAGTCACCTCCATTGGAACCACATCACACAACACCCTATCATTGTCTCTTCCAAGGTGAGACACACCTCAACCTGCTGAGTCACTTTTATCTCTTCATCTTCACTAAGCCATTGAAGTCTGTATGGCCTAGGATGGGGCTTAGTATCCAAATTCAGTTTGGACACTAATCTGGAACTTGCAACATTGGTACAACTTCCTCCACCAACAATTAAAGAGCAAAGCTTACCATTAATTGTACATATGGTGTGGAAAGTATTTTCTCTTTGGGTGTTGTCCAGTGGCTGCATCTGACTTCCCAAGAGCCTTCTCACCATTAGCATATCACTCTGCATAGCCTCCTCCTCAAGCTCTTCTTCCACTTTTTCTTCCACTTTTTCTTCTTCACTAATTTCAGTTTCACTGGTGATTTCTCCATCTACCTTCATGATGATGGTCCTCCTGGTTGGACAGTCAGAAGCAATATGTCTTATGCCTAAGCATTTGAAGCATTTTATGTTTCTGGTATCAGTGTTGGAGGATGAGGTAGAATTATGCTTAATTCCAGTACTGGACGCTGCTGACTTTCCATGTGGAGAATGTGTTGATGGATTGGAGTAGTTGCCTCCCTTTTTCTTGGATTTGTTGGTCCAATTCTGGTTGAAAGTGTTGGGTGAGTTCCTTCTTGCTGCACTTTTCCTCTTCAGCTACTGCTCAATTTGGACTGCCTTATGTAGCAAGTCATCCAATTCCACATACTCTTGTAATTCAACATCTCTAATGTCAGGATTTAAGCCACTTAGAAAATGAGTCATTATGTCCTCAGTTTCCTCTTCAATGTTGGCCCTCACTAGTGCCATCTCCATCTCCTTGTAGTACTCCTCCATAGTCAAACTTCCCTAGGACAGCCTCTAGAGTTTATGTCGCATGGTTCTGCTGTAGCTAGTTGGAACATACCTCTTTCGCATAACCCTTCTCATCTTAGTCCATGTATCTATCTCCTGCCCTTCCTGTCTCAGCATCTCTCTTTGATTTTTATTCCACCAAACAAGGGCATAGTTTGAGAATTCAGTTGCTGCTAACTTCACCTTCTGCGCTTCAGTATAATCATTGCAGGAGAATACATGCTCAATCTTCATCTCCCAATCAAGGTAGGCGTCTGAACCACTCCTGCCTTTGAAAGAAAGTACATTGAGTTTTACTCCCTCAATTTTGTTCTGCCCCTCCATTTTGTTTGGCCTCGGTCCATTGTTGCCCCTTCTGTTCCCACCATAAGGTCTCCCAACATTTTGATTCATTTGGTGCTCTAGTCCTTTTATTCATCCATAGAGCTCTTCATTGTTACGCTTCAGCAAATGTTGCATTTGTGTAGTCATCACGTCCAGTAACAAGCGTTGAGATCAGTCCAGTTGATGATATTCACCACCATCATCACCAGCTCCTGCCATAATTATGGAACAGAAGATTCTGCAGTAATTTAAACAAAGGTTACATGACCTCATCACACTCTACTCACGTGTTTCTCTCTTTGAAGGTAGTTCACTCGTGTTTGATGCTCTCAATATAGGCTTTTGTGTGATGTTTTTCACTCTTTCCTTTTACCACTCACTCCCTCTTAAGTTCCTGGATGAATCAAATTGGACTCACAAAGGTAATAGAACAGGAAAGACAACTTAATTATGGAATAGTATATTGGATAACAAACTAACAGATTGCATAACAACTAACAAATTGGATAACAAACTAACAGATTGGATAAAAAACTTGGATAACAAACTTAAAGAATCTATAACGGATAGAAGAAACAAAGAGTCAACAAAACTACTCAGTTACAGAGAACATGAAAAACAGAAATAGCACAAATGACCTGTAAACTTCAAATGGGCATAACTTTTGCTACGGTTGTTCGTTTGAGGCCCACTATATATCAAAGCGCTCAGAATTGAGAGGAGAGTCCCCTAGGAAATTTTGGAAGGGGATTTGGTCCATGATTTTTGCCAAAAAAATGCCTCTAATTGCCTCAAATCCGCATTCAAAGATCAAACGCCCACTTTTTTTTTAAACTTTCTACAACTTTTTTTTATATCTAATGCTTTCTTTTTCAAAATTCATCTAGGATTATAGATGGTTCTTCAATCAATCAATCAATCCCACTGGTCCAAATTCAAGAAGCAATCAGGCAATTCGTTCAATAGACAAATAGGCAAATAGATTCAAGATCCTACTAAACCCTAAACCCCTAAATTCTTCCAGTAAGCCAAATTGTCCCTAAATGGAATTTATAACAGAAATCAAACAGAATTCAAATATAATTTTTGATACTGGAACTGAAAGAAACAAGAACAAGAACAAAAACAAGAATGCAACAAGATGCAAACAAGAATGCAACAAGACACAAACAAGAACACAACAAAACACAAACAAGAACGCAACAAGACACAGACAAGAACGCAACAAGACACAAACAAGAACGCAAATAACAGAATAAAACATGAACTTGAAACAAATTACAAAGAGAAAAAAATAAAAATTGGATAGAATAGAACCTATAACAAGAGTCGAAGCTCTAATACCAGATGATGTGATCCTTACTAGGAGCAGATCGCTTGATACAGGTCATAGAGTTTGGATGACACCACTTCCAGAGAGGGAAGATAAGTCAAGGTAGATGCCACAAGGATTATCTTGATAAGTCTGAGATTGGTTCAACCAGGAACCTAGAGAGAAGCTCTCACAAAATATTCATAAAATACCAAAAGTCCTTCTATTGAAAACGAAACCAATACATATAGTGTATCTGAACAAAAAAATAGAAATAGACATGGGCCTTCAAATTAGTTTGGGCCAAAATGACAACAAAAAAAATAGAAATATAAAAATAACATATTTGGCATGGGCCTTCAGTAACAATTAAGATTCTTGGTAGTGCCTCTGGGCCTTCATCAATCTTCACTTGGGCCTTGTTAAGTATGGCTGATACCATTTGTTGGAGGGTATCCACTGATTGTTTGGTCCTACTCCTGATCATAGGTCCCTGTATTTGGACAGTTTTAGGATTCTCATCATTCCCTCCTTCTTGGAAAGCATTTGCCTTCAAATCTTCAGAATCATCACCTGCAACAAATGGAATCAAGTCAACAACATTAAATGAAGAACTTACTCCATACTCACCTGGAATATCGATCTTGTAAGCATTGTCATTGATCCTCTCTAGTACTTGGAATGGTCTATCTCCTCTAGGTTTAAGTTTGGACTTCCTTTGTTTACGACACCTCTCCTTCCTCATGTGTTCCTAAACCCAATCACCTGGTTCAAGTACCACTTCCTTCCTGTTCTTGTTGGCTTGCTTGACATAGCTTTCATTCTTCTTTGCAATTTGTTCCTTCACTTGCTCATGCAATCCTTTCACATACTCAACTTTAGCCTGTGCATCCTTATGCTTAAAATAAGAAATCTTAGGCAATGGTAATAAATCAAGACGAGTCAAGAGATTAAAACCATACACTACTTCAAATGGAGAATGTTGTGTAGTGCTATGTACAACCCTATTGTATGCAAATTCAACATAGGGAAGACATTCTTCCCAACTCTTTATATTCTTTTTAATCACAAATCTAAGAAGAGAAGAAAAAGTTATGTTTACCACCTTAGTTTGGCCATCGATTTAAGGATGGCATGTGGTGGAAAAGAGAAGCTTTGTTCCAACCTTACCCCACAGTTTTCTCCAAAAGTGACTAAGGAACTTGGTGTCTAGGTCTGAAACGATGCTTCTTGGTAGTCCATGGAGACACACCACTTCCTTGAAAAATAACTTAGCATCATGGCACGCATCATCTTTTTTCTTGCATGGTATGAAATGTGCCATTTTTTAGAACCTGACAACCACAAAAAAATAGAGTCCTTACAATTCCTTGTTCGAGGCAAACCTAAAACAAAATCCATAGATAAGTCAGTCCAAGGATATTCAGGAACAGGCAAAGGAGAATAAAGACCATGGGGCATGACCCTAGACTTTGAGTGCTTATAAACAATGCACTGTTCACAAAACTTATGCACATCATGTTTTATATGCGGCCAATAGAAATGCTCATGTAACATGTCTAAAGTCTTTTGAACCCCAAAATGCCCCATTAATCCCCCCGCGTTGATCCTTTAGGCACACATAATTGTTTTTCTTTGAACAAACAGTCATTATGCCGAAAGAACCGATTTTGAACAGTATGTACACATGCAGAATATTTAGAAGCAAAATCTGGATCATGGTCATACAATTCTTTAATTTTCTCAAACCCAATAAATTTAGTTTCAAGAGTAGAGAATAAAGCATACCTTCTTGAAAGTGCATTAACAACTACATTGGTCTTACCTTTCTTGTACTTGATGACATATTGGAATTGTTCAAGAAACTCCACCCATCTGGCATGTCTCTTGCTCAGTTTGCTTTGACCCTTAAGATGCTTCAAGGATTCATGGTCACTATGTATGACAAATTGTTTGGGTAGGAGGTAGTGCTACCACGTTTGTAATGCCCTTACCAATGCATACAATGCCTTGTCATATGTGGAATAATTAAGGACAACCCCATTCAGTTTTTCACTAAAGTAGGCAATGGGATGTCCCTCTTGCATTAACATAGCCCTTATCACACTCAATTTCAAAGGATTTGTCAAAATTAGATAATGCAACAATTGGTGCATGCATCAATTTTTCCATAAGTGCAGTTAATGCATCTTCTTGTTTTTCCCCCCATTTAAATGCTACATTTTTCTTGGAAATCTCGGTAAGAGGTGCTGCCACAATACTAAAATCCCTAACAAATCTCTTGTAGAAACTTGCCAAACCATGAAACTTCTTACCTCACCAACAGTTTTGGGGATGGGCCATTCTTAAATGGCTTTCCCCTTTTTCTTGATCAACCTGTACTCCCTTTGAACTAACAAGAAAACCAAGGAAAACTACATGGTCCATACAGAACACATATTTATCCATGTTAGCATACAAGCTCACACGCCTAAGGGTCTCTAAAACTTGTCTTAGATGCACAAGATGTTCATCATGGAATTTGCTGTAAATCAAGATATCATCAAAATAAACCACAACAAATTTTCCTAGAAATTCCCTTAACACATGGTTCATTAATCTCATGAAAGTGCTAAGAGCATTGGTCAGCCCAAAAGGCATAACCAACCATTCATATAACCCATACTTAGTTTTGAATGTTGTTTTCCAGTCATCCACCTTTTTAACCCTAATTTGATGGTACCCACTTTTCAAATCAATTTTAGAGAAAACATAAGCTCCATGCAATTCATCCAACTTATCATCTAACCTAGGAATGGAAGGCCTATACTTTACCATGATGTTGTTGATGGCCCTGCAGTTTGTGCACATCCTCCAAGTTTCGTCTTTCTTTGGCACTAGAATAACTTGGATGGCACACGGACTCAAGCTTTCTTGCACCCACCCATTCTGCACAAGGTCTTGCACTTGCTTCTTAATCTCCTCAGTCTCTTGGGGATTGCTTTTGTAAGCTGGTTTATTAGGCAATGAAGCTCCTGGAAGGAGGTCCAACTGATTTTCTATGCCTCTTGAGGGTGGCAGTCCATAAGGAATCTCCTTGGAAAAGACATCTTTAAATTCCTGTAATAAGAGTTCAACATTAGGAGAAACAGAAATAGTTAACTCATTAGAATTATCAGTAGAAATTTTATCGTCTTTGCAATACAGTAGATAGAGTGGCTCACGAGCAAGTAACACTTTCCTCACTTCACTCGCCTTTGCCAAACAATTCAATTTTCTCTCATGTGTATCACTCTTCTTTTTCCTATTCCTCTTTGATGCCTCACTCTTTTCTTTCTCTTGTTCTCTCTTTTCTCACATTTTGATTTGGTCATCACACACTTCTCTATGGGATAGAGGTTTAAGAAGAATCTTATGGTCATGGTGCTGGAAAGAAATCTTGTTGGTGAAGCCATCATGTACTACTTTGGATTCATACTGCCATGGTCTTCCTAACAATATATGAGTCGCCTCCATTGGAACCACATCACATAGCACCCTATCATTGTATCTTTTAATGGTGAGACACGCCTCAACCTGCTGAGTCACTTTTACCTCTTCATCTTCACTAAGCCACTGAAGTCTTTAAGGCATAGGGTGGGGCTTATTATCCAAATTCAGTTTGGACACTAATCTAGAACTCGAAACATTGGTACAAATTGCTCCATCAACAATTAAAGAGCAAAGCTTACCATTAATTGTGCATCTGGTGTGGAAAATATTTTCTCTTTGGGTTTCATCCAGTGGCTACATCTAACTTCCCAAGAGCCTCGTCACCATTAGCGTATCATCCTGCATAGCTTCCTCCTCAAGCTCTTCTTCCACTTCTTCTTCTTCACCGATTTTAGATTCACTGGTGATTTCTCCATCTACCTTCACCGATTTGTAGATATGTTAGCTTGCATAGCTTTCCTACATATGATGTTCTACCTTGAGAGAGTTCTCTAATGTAGATGGAAAGCTAATGAATGCTCATCTTATAGGAAAACTTTAATGAGATGGCATGAATAACTTGTATTCCAAACATTCCAGTGTGAGTTTGTTATACATGTGCTTGTTACTGTTGTATTATTTCTTTGACCCTTTGAATGGAAAATCTGGCTTTCGATGTCTTCATGAGAGTTGTAGATAATTCTATCCTTGACATTCACGCACTGCTTTCATGTCATTTGGACCACTAGAATATAGGAAATCTACAAAGCTTTGCAATTGTGTTATATTGTGAGGACAAAATGACATTTTTATCTTGATCATCAATTTCATCAAAGATAAAATCTATATTAGCTCATGAATTCTTCATGAAATATGTATATATTTCTCTTAGCTTTCAACAAACACTTAGATAATCTCAAATGCACTTATCTAGCACAAGTAGTCTTTAGATTATTGCACACAAATCAAGTTATGTAGGTAGATCAGCATCTGCAAATTTAGGCTTAATTTTGTCCATGATACAGGTTGTATGAAATCATAACTTGTTCATGAAATTTGAAGATATTTCTTCAAGCTTTTCATATCCACCAAGAATAGCTCAATTCACTTATAGAACTCCAGATACAATTTTCAGAATGAACTCATCCTTTTGATGAAATTCCATTTTGAGTGTATTGTGGTAATGTTGTTCTTCATGTCATGTTCATTGTGCAGATCTTCATTCTACAACATTCTTCTTATCCTTTAGTTATTGATTACTTCTCATGGCTTAAAGTTTTTCTCTTCATCAGTGAGCATTTTGACTTCTTCATTGCAGTACATAACCAATGACACTTTGAGTCTTCTTTTAAGCTTTCAAGCTAATCATCCTTTCTGAATGACTCATGACAACACTAAGTTTACTTCAAATTTTGTTCTTTATAGAACTTATCTTTTCTTAATACACTTAAGAAAATTCATTAGTAGGCATAAACTCAAAAGGCATATGATTTGTATACAGACGGTTTGTCATAATTAAAACACCAAGAGTTATCTCTTTTGATCAAACTCGACTTAAAAATGAAATCAAAGTTTTGAAAGAAAAAGTTGAGAAATTGTGAAAAGACTTAGCTAACTTTGTGGCAAAAACAAAAAACTTGGATAAGCTAATTGGAGTCCAAATAAGTTTCTATGATAGAACTGGTTTAGGCTTCAATAAGAAATTCATAAAAGGTTTTCAAAAGCCTAATTGAATCAGGAAGACCAAAAGGAAATGCTCCAACTGTAACATATGGGAGCAGCAAACCTCAGAATGTTACAAAAAGAGGAACATTCCTTTCAAAAAGGTAACAAACACAACAACACCCAAGAAACTATTTGTACCTAAGATCTTACTACTTTATAGTGCAAGAATATATGCTCCAGAACAAGAAGAAAGAGATGTGCTTCTTGAATAGTGGATGCTCCAGGCATATGACTAAAGACAAAAGAAAATTCCTAGCCTTGAAAAGAGAAAAGATTGAGGGTTTGTGGCATTTGGAGACAACCGGAAAAACATCATCAAAGGAGTTGGTAAAATTGCTAAACCAAAAGAGAAAATGTTTATTATGTAAAAGGGTTAAAACATAACCTTCTAAGCATTAGTTAGCTTTGTTACAATGGCTATGAAGTTAAGTTTGAACCAATGTTTGTCTGATTAAAGAAGCATCAACTAGAAAAATCCTATTCTTAGGTGTGTGAGAGAGGAACGTCTATAGGATCTATCTAGAGTCTCTACCTATTCAATCTTGTCTAGCTTCCTTTGAGAGTGATAAGTGGATATGACACAGAAGAGTTGGTCACCTCAACATGAAAACTCGGTCTAAACTTTCAAAGCATAACCTTATGAGAGGCTTACCAAATATCAAATATGAGAAAGACCGAATATGTGAGGCTTGTGTTAAGGGTAAACAAAAATGCAATAACCTCTTAGAGAATCCTAGAATTGTAGCACATAAACTTGTTTGGTCCATCCAAAACAATTAGCCTGTATGGAAAGTGATATGGATTTGTGATAGTTGATGACTTCTCTAGATCCAAATGGGTTTTATTCCTTTCTCATAAGGGTGAGTCTTTTGAAGCATTCATAAAGTTCTGTAAGAAAGTTCAGAGTGAAAAGGATTTGAAAATTATTTATGTAAATAGTAATCATGGGGGAGAATTTGAAAATGTTTTCTTTAAAAACTTCTTTGATGAAAATGGTATCTCCCACAATTTTTCTTATCTAAGAACACCTCAATAGAATGATGTTATGGAAAGGAAAAATATATTCTTGAAAGAGATGGCTAGAACACTGATCAATGAATTTGGCATACAAAACTATTTTTAGGCAAAAGTTGTTAGTACGTCTTGTTACATTCTAAACAAATTCTATCAAAAAGATTTTGAATAATAACAACGGAAGTAAATTATGTAAAATATCCTTTGCACTAGATGGAAGACCTATTGAATAAAACAAGGCATATGACATTCAATGTGTTTAAAGATATAAGAAGATATTGAAGATGTCTGAAGATATTTGAAGATATTCAAGATATCATTAGATTTAGCATTTATTTTAAGATTTAAAGTTAACATGATTAGGATATGTTTTTATCTTATCTTTGAATTTGTTTTCTTTATTAGGATGAGGATCTTATCTTTTAAGATTTCTTTCCTCTATTATGATTTTATCTTATCTTTGGATTTATTTCCTTTGTTAGGATGAGAATCATATCTTATTAAGATTTGTTTTCTCTATTAGGATATTTTCTCATCTTTATTTTAGATAAGATTAGGATTTGTTTCTTCTTCCCTATAAAAAGGAAACCATGTAATGGAAAACAGAAGAATAAGTTGAATATTAATCAAAATTTGATTGTTTTCTCCATTGTGAATGCTTTCCCTTTGTTCTTGGGTTAAGAACTTTATAGTGTTGGTTCTACCAACTGGTCATGATTAAGGTCACACTTCTTTGATAACTTTGATTCTACCAACAGGTCATGGTTTAGGGTCAAATTCCTCTTGTTTCGTTTGTTTGATTTCAAGACGGTCCTATAAGTCGATTCATATTAGACTCCATATGAACTATAGAAAGAAGGAAAGCCAAGTGTATCATACTTTAACATTTATTGTTGTACTTTCTACTTTATAAGCAATACAGACAACGTTGGGAAGTTTGATGAAAAATCAAACAAAGCAATTTTCTTGATTATGCTTTATCCTTTGAAGCATACAAAATCTACAATATGAGAACTCAAGTTGTAGAAGAAAGTATGCATGTTGTTTTTTATGAGCATGATAACACACTTGAGAAGAGAAGGATTGCAGATTTAGAAGAAAAGTTGGAAAGAAGAAAGGCCAACCAACATACTCAGAACATTTACCTACCTCAAAAAGCCTCAAGAAAATTAAAGAAGAACCTTCTGAGACACCTCAGAAAGGCAAAACTCAAAACAGATAGCAGAAACTAATATGCCTAAAAGCTAGAGATTTATTTCTTCACATCCTCCAAATCTAATCATTGGAGAAACAACAACTAGAGTCAAGACTAGAGCCTCTTTGAGCAAAGAAAAAGGAATGATGGCTCTTTTCTCAACCATTGAGCCAAAGAACATTGATGAGGCACTGAATGAAGATTCTTGGGTGACTACTATGGAGGAGGAATTAAACCTATTCACAAAGAACAAGGTCTAGAATCTTGTTCCCCCTCCTAAGAAAGAGTTAAGGATTAGAACCAATTGGGTTTTTAAAATCAAACTCAATGAGGATGAAGAAGTGTTAGAATAAAGCTTGAAGAGCATGAAGCCCATAGTTTAGTTTTGGTTTGATAATTTTACAATGCCTAACATGTTTTGATAGATGAGGCATTTGAATTGATTGTTTTAGACTAGGCATGAGTGTGTTTAAGTTTTAATCTTTTTCATGCTCAGTGTTTGATCAGTTATGAAGTAGATGAAAATTTCTTTGTCTAAGTTTCTTAAGAACTCACTTCTACTTGAAATTTGGCTAGCAGCATCAAATTAATCGATTGCCTCGTTTGGTAATAGACTGCCCAAGTTAGTTTTAGAAGAAGCAAGATTCTGCAACTTACGATAGTTGATTACCTAGTTCCACGAAACAAAGAAAAGCTCTCTATCTGAATATATAATCAATTACCACACATGCTAACTAATTATCCAATCAGCACAGAAGAAACTGAAATTCTCAGATTGAAACAAATTAATCGATTACCCTTTCTGATAATCGATTAACCAATTTCCAGAATTGCAAAACAAAGGGGATTTTGACGAATTAATCATTTACCTATTGTTATAATTGATTAGATCTATTTTACTCTCTAGATGTTTTCAAGTTTTTCAAATCTGAAGATTAACATCAATTAGGAAAGAAAGTTAAGGTTGTCAAATCTAATTGTGGCAATAAATACTATTATAGATATGATAGATAAGGTGAGCAACGTCTAGAGCCCTTTGCGTTTTTCTTCAATAAGTATGAAATTGTTATGCAATATACAATGTTAGGCAAACCTAGCATGAACAGAGTTGAGAAATGACCAAACTGGACTCTTAAGGATATGTCAAGAAGTATGATTCTTCTCTACCAGAGTCACTTAGGGGAAAGACATTAAAGACTACAATTTATATCATCTACATGGTACCAAGTAAAGTAGTTGTTAACAACCCCTTATAGTTGCGGACTGGGAAACGCCCATCATAAGGCACACTCACATTTAGGGATGTCTAGCTTAAGCAAGACCTTATAGACTACATGAAGGTAAAATAGACTTAAAGACAATTAGTTTCTACTTTGTCGGTTACATTGAACATTCTCGCAGGTATAAGTTTACAATTCCACCATAAGATCCTTCTTTGAGACGGGAATGCAAGTTTCCTTAAGGAAGTTAAGTTTGAAGGGGAAGGAAACATAATGGGTGTTGTCTTTGAGGAAGAATATTTTATTGAAAATGGATAAGTCTTTGCACTTACCATTGTTCAAGAAATGGACATGGTAATTAATAACGATGTTATTCCTAACATCATTCAAGGACAAGACAACACTAAGATTTCTCCTCAAGCACAACCTACAATTCAAACTCAAAAGCCTCAAGAAGAGTCATTTAGAAGATCTAGTAGAGAAAGGAGAAATGCAATTTTGAATGATTATGTTGTATTTCTTCAAGAAAACAAGTATGACATTGGGTTGGTTTAGGAAAATCTAATCAACTTTAGTCAAGTTGTGCAGTGTTCTAACTCTTAAAAATGAATAAGTGGGTTGATGCCAAGAATGATGGAATAAAATCGATGGCTAAAAATGATATTTGGAATATCGTCAAATTACCTAAAAGTGTGAAACCCATAGGTTGTAAATGGAAATCCATATCCGAAATGGATTCAAAGAGTAATATAGATATGTAAAGCTCGTCTTGTTGCCAAAGGTTTTACTTAAAAGGAAGGCATCGGTTATGAAGAGACTTTCTCTTTGGTTTCTTAGCAAGATTGTTTTAGGACTATAATGGCACTAATAGCTCCTTTTGATTTAGAGTTACATTAGATGGATGTAAAGACTATGTTTCTAAATGGCAACATTAATGAAACAATGTATATGGTGCAACCAGAAAACTTTGTTTAAGGTGATCAAAGTCTATAGTGCGCAAACTGAAGAATCCATCTATAGCCTTGAACAAGTTTCTCGTCAATGGTTTTACAAATTTCATCAAATTATCACCTCTTTTGGTTATGAAGCGAATTTAATTGATGATTGCATATACAAAAAGTTCAGTATGAGTAAATTTGTCCTTTTGGTATTATATGTTGATGACATCTTGCTAGTCACAATATAGTCTTATTGTCACAAAAGAATTACCAATATAGTTTTAGATATATTCAACATGAAAGATAGTAACAATTAGGGGGGCGGGGGGTTGTTTGTTTTGTGAATTAAAGAACAAGCGAACTAGAATACGAAATTAATAGTATTAAAATGTGTTGTTTCCTCTGATTCAGAAGCCATTCTCTTGTCCTAGGTTATGAAGAATTTGTCCCTAACATTTAACCACTTAATCCAACCCTATGTTAATTGACTAAGCGAAAATCAACTTAGGGTTTTCAATACGTGATTAGGCAACACATACACCAATTAACCCTTCGTTCATTAAGCATGAACGTAAGTTAAGCTTAGAGGCAATTAATCGAACACGAAGCGTGCATAGATTAACATTAACGAATGTGGGTTAATTGGTGAAGGGAAAACTAGCAGGAAGCTATATTATAAACAGAACCTCGAAGAGAGTTAAGCTTCATCCTCAGAAGGAAACAATATCAGAAATTTAGCCTTCCATAATTTCAACAAAAGTAGAAACGTAAATAAAGCTAAAGGCATAAAACGTAAATGAAAGCAAAAGGCGGAAGAAGGAATAAAAACAAAATTGAAATTAGAAGTAGAGAATGGAAATTTGCATTCACGTGAATAGTAATATCAAGCTCAAAACGTAAAACCCTAAAACTCCTGAATAATAGAATAACATAATAGCCCCCTTACACGAATCCCAAGGCTGCTATTTATAAGGGTCACTCAAAGTCACTGGGCCCTATTACATTATTCTGGCCCAAAACGAAATAAACATTGAACAACATAAAATAAAATTGTAATCTCCTAATTAGAAATTAACTAAGGTAAATGTTGCTTTATTTGCCCTCTTTAAGTCCACAACCAAAATCCGGATTGAGCTCAATGCTTCATTAATTCCTGAAATTAGATTAAAAACATCAAATTAGCTAAATGAGCCCAAATAATAAAACTACCTAATTAATTTGACAATTAAGACTAATCAGTAATTAAAATGGTGCAAAAAGGTTTAAGAAATAGAAGAAAATAATGGCACATCAAAATCCCCCATACTTAGCCTTTTGCACTCCTGGGCAAAACGAAACAAAGAACAAAATCCAAGGATATCAAAGAGAGACAAACAAAAACATTTACATATTTCTCAATAAACATCAAGGAATGAAAGGAATGGGTAACATCTAACATGAAGAGATCCAAAGAGTCAAGACATTCGTGAAAATCATCCAAGCAACCCAATCATGGCAAAATAGTTAATCAGCTCAAGAATGAAAAGTGATAAAGCCTCACAAGATATACACTCTATCTCTCAAGTGTCTAGGCTACTATTTACGCTCAAAGCACCCATGAAAACCAACACCACATAAACTTAGCAAGATTCTAAAATTGACAATCAACCCATAAACACAAGCATATGAGGATCAAAAGGTGTTTTAAGGTTGTAGTGGGGCCAAGGACAAGGTAGGGAAAAATATGGAATAAGTAGCTAAATCCCAAAGGAATAGAGGAGCAATGGGGAATAAGTGCATATTACAAAAAAAACATAAAGATAAAATTTAGACACGAAGAGTAGAGCCAAGAGTCTCATCATTCTTTTTCCATTTAAGATCTTATTCACTCAACTTTATTGCTTTTCTTTTTCTTTTTTCGAATTGATTCAACTTAAATTTTTATTATTATTATTTTTTGAACAGTAGCATTCGAGAACTAGCATATCATTCAGCAGCATGTCCAACATTTAACCCATATACAATGTACATCAGTAAGGCCCAAAAATACATCATGAAGCATAGCCAACAAAACATGTTATCCAACAAACCCCCCCCCCCCCCCACACACACACACACACTTATTCCCAAAACAATTCCAAAGCTCCAAAATTCCTTAAGGTTAAGGTGAGATCATGGTTTTTCACTTAAGGCTTGTAATGAGCTTCAAAACAAAGAAAGGGGGACATAGGCTCAAAGGGCTATGAAAGGGATTAATTCAAGGTAAGTCCATTTGGCTAGAGGCTTATAACAACAAAATTGCCTAAATCATTTCCAAATATGCATGTGAATTAGGAAGCATCAACAAGAATCAAGCCAAGGCTATTGTGCAAGCAATCAATGGGGGCAAAACACACCAAATGATTATGATGATGGCTCAAATTCTCACAAAGGTAAACTTATCACTTCCAAATTGAGCTTTCAAAACTATAATGACATGTAGAGGAAAAACAAGGATTTCAAATCACAAAATGTCAAGAGACTTTTATTTTCGAAACAATTACCCATTACTTGAACATAACCTATAATTCAAAGAAAAACATGCAATGTCATACATGCAAACAGAATTGACCTAAAATATTAAACTAGAAACCCAACAAAACTAACAAAATTAACAAATTAACACAACTAACAAAATTAACAAAACCAATAAAGCTAGCAAAACCAAAGAACACTCCCCCCATACTAAAACAACACATTGTCCTCAATGTAGCACAATTAAAATATTAAAAGCAATTAAACCATCAAATAGAATCGGACAAATGTAATAAAAGCAAAGAAGGAGATAGGAAAAGAAGAACTCCCTAAGTCATGGTGGAGGAAGAGTAGGGTGGAGTAAGGAAGTCTCTTCCACCACCACGTCCACTACAAAAGGGTTTGTGAGAAATGGCTTAAGTCGGTGTCCATTGACCTTGAAGCTCTTGTTTGTGGAGTCACTTTTGATCTCAACTATACCATAAGGAAAAACATTAGTAACAACAAAAGGACCAATCCACTTAGACCTCAACTTACCACTCATGAGTCCAAGCCTAGAATTATACAATAACACTTTTTGCCCAACCATGAAGTCCTTCTTAATTATCATGCTATCATGGAACTTCTCGGTCTTTTCTTTGTAGAACTTGGCATTCTCGTAGGCTTCTAGGCGGATCTCATCTAACTCACTCAGTTGCAACTTTCTTTCCTCACCATCTTGATCCATAGAGAAGTTGCAGGTCTTCACTGCCCAGTATGCTTTGTGCTCAATCTCCACTGGAAGATGACATGCCTTTCCAAAAACAACCCGATAAGGAGACATTCCTATGGGTGCTTTATAGGCAGTCTGATGTGCCCAAAGAGCATCATCAAGCCTGGTACTCCAATCTTTCCTGCTTGGCTGCACAATCTTCTCAGAAATTCTCTTGATCTCCCTATTAGAAATTTCTGTCTGTCCATTGGATTGGGGGTGGTATGGTGTGGATACCCTGTGTACAACCCCGTACTTTTTAAGCAAGGCATGCATTGATTTGTTGCAAAAATGGGTTCCTTGATCACTAACGATTGCTTTAGGTACTCTAAACCTGCAAAATATATTAGATTTGCAAAATCGGTAACAACCTTAGCATCATTAGTTCTAGTGGGCTTGGCTTCCACCCATTTTGAAACATAATCAACTGCAAGGAGAATGTAAACATAACCAAAAAAGACAGGAAAAGGGCCCATGAAATCTATGCCCCAAACATCAAACACCTCACAGAATAGCATGGGTTGTTGAGGCATTTGTTGTCACCATGTAAGTGCACTTCCTGCTCTCTGACACTGCTCACAAGTGCTACAGATCTTCCACACATCTTTAAAGATGGTGGGCCAATAAAGGCCACAGTCAAGCACTATGTGAGCTGTCCTTTGAACACCCAGATGACCTCCCGGTGCGGAAGAATGATAGAACTGCTGGACTGAGTCAGTCTCATGATCTGGAATGCATCGTCTAATGACCTGATCACTGCACAATTTCCACAAGTAGGGGTCATCCCAAATAAAATGCTTAACATCACTTTTAATTTTATCTTTTTGAGCCTTAGATGCTAAGGGAGGAAAAACAAAAGCAACTAAATAATTGACAATGTTAGCAAACCAGGGAATAGAAAGAGAATCAGAAATACTATACAGTATATACAAATGATCATACGGGAAATCATCCCGAATGGGTGAATCCTCATCAGTCACACGTTCGATCCGACTCAAATGATCAGGAACTAAATTTTGTGCTCCGCTCCTATCACGGATCTCCAAGTCAAACTCTTGGAGCCAGAGCATCCATCGGATCAATCTAGGCTTTGAATTAGCCTTCTTCAACAAGTACTTTAGAGCTGCATGGTCAGTATAAACAATAATGCGAGTACCAAGCAAATAAGAACGAAATTTTTCAAGAGCAAAAACTATGGCTAGTAGCTCTTTCTCAGTAGTAGTATAATTCGCTTGGGCAGCATCTAAAGTCCTAGAAGCATAATATATCACCCTGGGCAATTTATCAATTTTCTGAGCAAGGACAGCCCCCAATACATAATTTGATGCGTCACACATAAGCTCAAAAGGGGTTGTCTAGTCGGGTGCTTGGATGATGGGGGTGGTAGTCAGTGCTCTTTTGAGGCAATCAAAAGCCTCTTTGCATTTATCATTAAAGTCAAACTCCACCTCCTTTTGCAACAAGTTGGATAGTGGAAAGGCTACTTTGCTAAAATCTCTTATAAAGCGCCTGTAGAATCCTGCATGACCAAGAAAAGATTGTACCTCTCGCACGCAAGAAGGGTAAGGCAATTGTGAAATAACAGAAATTTTTGCAGGATCTACTTCAATGCCCTTATTGGAAATAATGTGACCTAAAACTATACCTTTCTCAACCATAAAATGACATTTTTCAAAATTTAGAACAAGGTTAGTTTCAGTGCATCTATTCAAAACCTTTTCCAGACTATCCAAACAAATATCAAAAGAGGATCCATATACAGTGAAATCATCCATAAACACATCTATGCAATTTTCTAAAAAATCACTGAAAATACTAATCATGCACCGCTGGAAGGTACCAGGGGCATTGCACAGGCCGAAAGGCATCCTCCTATAGGCAAAAGTGTCGAAGGGGCAGGTGAATGTGGTCTTTTCCTGATCCTCAGGAGCAATAGTGATTTGCATATAACCAGAAAAACCATCAAGAAAATAGTAGTGAGATTTACCTGCCAGGCGTTCAAGCATCTGGTCAATGAATGGCAGGGGAAAATGGTCCTTTTTGGTAACCTTGTTCAGCCTCCTATAATCGATGCAGACTCTCCAACTGTTCTGCACCCGAGTAGGAATCAGCTCCTCCTTCTCATTTTTTATCACGGTGAGACCGGTTTTCTTCGGGACTACCTGGACAGGACTCACCCATTGGTTGTCGGAAATAGGATAAATGATTCCATCTTGCAAAAGCTTGGCTACCTCCTTCTTCACTACATCAAGAATCACCGTGTTGAGTCTTCTCTATGGCTGTCTTACTGGTTTAGCCCCATCCTCTAAATTTATCCGATGCATACATGTGGATGGGCTAATACCAGGAATGTCCGCCAGGTCCATCCTATAGCCTTCTTATGCTTCTTGAGAACTGATAACAGCTTCTCCTCTTGCTCATCTGCAAGGGAGGCAGATATAATCACTGGAAAACTTTTCCTATCATCCAAGTAAGCATATTTTAAATTTGATGGCAGAGACTTCAATTCTGGTGGGGGCGCTGGATAGTGGTAGAAAGAGATGGTTTCTCAACCTGTACCTCATAAAGAAAGTCAGAGGTATATGTACTTCCTGAAACATGGTTAGTTCTATCTGACTCTAGAAAATCAATCTCAAGAGGTAAAACATCACCAGACGTGTAATCAATATCGAATTCAGATTCACTCTCAGCATCAAATTCAGACATATGATCAAGTACAAATTCAGATTCAATGCATGAAGAGTGACAGGCATGCAAATTAGAATGAAGATCAATCATGTATTCATCAACAATATGGTCAATTATTTCAGCATGAAATACAGAAAGATCTTCAGGTGGGTGTTTCATAGTATCAAGAATATTAAAATGAACGGTTATATCAGCAAACTCCATAGATAGTGTGCCTGCATATACATCTATCTTAGTTCTAGCAGTTTTCATAAAAGGTCTGCCTAGAATGATGGGAACTGATCCTTGAGAAAATCCCTCCTCCATATTCAAAATATAAAAATCAACAGGGAAAATCAATTCACCAACTCTAACTAAGACATCCTCTATGAAACCAGCAGGATAGGCAACACTTCTATTAGCTAAATGAATTACCACATCAGTTGACAGCAAAGGGCCAAGAGATAGAGAATTAAAAATAGACAGAGGCATAATACTAACAGAAGCTCCTAAATCTAGCATGGCATTGTCAAACTTACGGTTCCCTATAATACAAGGTATGCTGAATGTAACTGGATCTTTACATTTTTCAGGGATTTGGGGAACAGATTTACCAATCAATGCGGAGACATTTCTGCCCATGCTAATTCTTTCACTTCCTTTAAGCTTCCGCTTATGAGTGCACAACTCTTTCAAGAATTTAGCATATCTTGGAATTTGCTTTATTGCATCCAGCAGAGGTATGTTTACCTCTACTTTTCTAAATGTTCCCAAGATCTCCTTCTCTGCCTCTTCCATTTTTTTGTTGGAAATTTCTCTTGGAGGGAATGGAAGAGGGATATGTTGCTTCTGTAAATCAGAATTACCAGTGGAAGATTCACCTGCATAGAAATTGTTAGGTAATACTCTTTAAATTTTTGTCATCATCTTTTTCTGAAGTAGAGTGAAGTTGGGCAGGTTCATTTGCAGATGAGGAAGATATTGCTAGTTGAGGTCCTTGACACTGTTTTCCCGACCTCAATGTAATGGCACTCACATTTTTGGGATTCTGGACAGATTGAGAAGGTAATCTATCAGAATTCTGGGACTGTTGTTGATTTAACAATGTAGCCAGTTGTCCCATCTAATTAGTTAAGCTCTGAATGGAGGCTCTAGTCTCTTGTTGAAATTGCATGTTTTGCATAGTCATTTTCCTCACAAGTTCTTCAAGGGAAGGTTGCGGAAGGGCCTCAACTGTTTGTTGTTTTTTAGGTTGTTGCTGCTGGATTGGTGGAGGAACGTATGGTCTGCTTGGGCCAGCAGCATTCTGAAAATAAGGTTGTTGTTGTTGCTGTTGTTGTGAAGGACTCGACCATCTAAGGTTGGGATGATTCCTCCACCCGAGATTGTACCTGTTGCTGGAGAGGTCATAATTGTTCTGTTATGGCTAATTTTGTTGCTGAGGTTGAAGAGGTCTATTGTAGATGTTTGCAGCATAAGCTTCAGGTTGTTCAATTGCTTCAGATTGCTGCACAGAAGGGCAAAGGTCTGTGTGGTGGTCGGCAGAGGAGCATAAACCACAGAGTCTGGTGACAAGTGCAGATTTTTGATTCATGGTCAGTTGGGTTACCAGGTTAACCAAGGCATCTAGTTTACCTTCAAGCTTCTTAGTTTCAGATGATGTAGATGAGTTTGTGGCTACTTCATGCACTCCTCTAATGACTATAGCATCATTTCTGGCGCTAAACTGTTGGGAGTTGGAAGCCATCTTCTCAATTAAATTTCAGGCTTCAGCAGGGGTCATGTCTCCAAGGGCTCCACCACTGGCAGCATCTATCATACTTCTCGCCATGTTACTGAGTCCTTCATAAAAATATTGGAGAAGAATCTGCTCAGAAATCTGGTGGTGAAGGCAACTGGCACATAGTTTTTTAAATCTCTCCCAGTATTCATATAGGCTCTCTCTGTGGCGTCCCTAAATTAATGACTGGTTTAATAGAAATAATTTAAATAACAAAAACCATGGTAAATTTTTTTTTTTTTTTTTTTTCTTTTTCTTTTTCATTTCTTTCTCTTTTCACCATAACTAGGGTTAGAAGGAAAATCCTCACTATAAAGTCCTGAATGGCCAGTTCACAACTCTATTCGGAGTCATTTCTTTCTTACCGCTCATAATTCTCTAAATTATTTTGCTGTTTCAAAAGGAAGAATGTACCAGCCATTACTTTAGGTCGTCACATGAAAATAAAAGGATAAAGTACAGTCGGTAAATTCTTTTACAAATAAAGTTGCTAATGCTTTCTTTTCAAATAACAAGATCGATCATAAATGCAATCATCATTTAAAGCTGTCCAAAATATGGGAGTTTTACAAAATATATAGTGTCATCCAGAGCAAAGGTGTCCATAGTGGTGGCTTCAGCCACATGTATACAATCATCAAATGCCTATACATCAGGTCTACCCATACAAAAACAAAAGAGTAAACCTAACAGTTAGTCCTAGATACACCCACCCTCAAAATATACAAAACAAATCCAAAAAGCTGTCCACTAGGATGAAGAGCCTCCGCTGATCGCCATCTCCCTCGGGCCGCTATCCTCCGTAGAGTCTGCCTCAGATGCCGACATGACTTCCTCGGGAGAATCCACCTCAAGAAGTGGATCCTCATCACACTCTAGAAAGTCAAGGGCATCCACAGCAGGCTCAGGAGGTAGCTCCTCCAGGTCCTCCTCAGGGTCTTCCTCGGATGACGTTACCTCGATCACTTGAGCGGGCTCCACTAGACGATATGGTGTAGGCGTGGGTAGTATCCACTCCACAGTGCGCTGAAGCGTCCGTGCAGGTTCATCTGGATGCACCAAAGAAGTAGCCGTGAATCGAATGGTGCCCCGAAATCGGCACCTCGTGTTGCCTTCGAGGGTCTCCCAAGCTCCCTCTAGGCACTCCATCTCTACTCGATCACGGATTAGCTGTGCCGCCATCACGATCTACAAGAAAGAAAAGAAAGGGGTAGACTCTTTCACAAGAATCTAACTGCGCTGCACACAATGCACCTCATAACCACTACATGACGTTAAAAGGAGTATCTTGAGGCTTTTCATCTCTGGTAATCGATTACACATGCCTGGTAATCGATTACCAGAGGCTAAACTTGAATTACACAGCCTCAGGACATGAAATATGCAATAATACACTGTGTAATCGATTACACATGCCTGGTAATCGATTACCAGTGACCCATTCCTCTGTGTAATCGATTACACAGGCTGGTAATCGATTACCAGAGGCTCCCTAAGTTTCCTGACTTCGTTTTCAAGCCTGGTAATCGATTACACCCCTTGGTAATCGATTACCAGAGACCATCTTAGCCTCCTGTCCTCAATTTTAAGCCTTGTAATCGATTACCCACCCTTAGTAATCGATTACCAGAGGCCACAATCCACATATTACACAAAATTCACAGCTGGCCAGCCACCACAAGCCTCCTTGCTTTGTGGTCTTGTTTTCCTTTTATCTGTTGACTGCCAGGAGCTCGCCTGCTTAGGTACATCACAGGTTCTCACTGACCGACTATGCCCGGGTTGGGTCGGGATTGGTCAAGCTTGGTTTTGGGCAATAGCACCCCACCTGACGTCCCCAAGGTCTCCTGACCCCCGCGACATATCTCCAGGTACCACTCTGTGGTCAACAATAAAAGCAGGAAGTTTCACCCTTCAACACTTCCTCATCTCAAGCTTGTAGGATTATGGGGTACCCATCACATGTGGTACTAGGTGGCGGTCGGGCGATGGTGCACAACAAGTTTCTCCACATCCACAATGCGCGCATAAACCCACCATCCCCTGTTGCCCACCTCCAACTGAGCTCACGTACTCCCACGTAGCCCATATCCTCGTTTCTCTCAACACCGGGTCCCCATCAATCCTCCCAAGCTTCCACAACATCCAAGCAAAACAACATTCACACAGCACAAGCTATCACAGCCAAGCAAAACAGAGCAAAGGCAGAAAACTCTGCCAAAACACCAACCAAAAGTCACAGCTTTTACCACTCAAAGACCCCAGTAACAATTCCTTCGTTCCAATTCGTTAACCGTTGGATCGACTCCAAAATTTTACTGGAAGTCTATAGTGTATAAGCCTGCATTTTGACCGTTGGGATATACTAGCAAACATCCAGAACTCATTCTGCACTAGACTTTCCACAGCCAACCACACACAAGCATTTTTCTGCACTTGTGCAAAATTCTGCTGCACAATTTCACAGCAAAAACTCTGCATAAGTGCAGATTTCGAAAATCACCCTTCCTCTCATCCAATCTTGCCCAAATCAAATCCTACAAGTCCCAAATCATGTATCAAACATGTCTAAACCAAAGCCAAGCTTCAAACCACAGCAACACAAAATCTAGGTGTCCAAAACCCCTCAATTCAATGGCTTTTCTAGGCTTGAAAGGTGGAATTTAGAATGAGGTAAATTTGGAGCAAACTCTCACCTCACACAAGTCTCTAACATCAATCTAAACTTGCTCAAACTGGATTTACACCTAAATTTCCACCGAATCAAAATTTGACTCCTCAACACCCAATTTTGCCCTAGAAATGGCTCTTGGTTCACTTTGGTCATTTGTTTTTCTCTCTAGCTCAGCCTAACCTTTCTCACATGTCCTAAATGACATTTCAAGCTATTATTAACTCACTTTAACCTCCATTTACCACAGAATTCAGACTTAGCCTTTCAACTCTCAAAGTCTCACTCTCTTTCCACTCATAACATCACATTCTCACTTTCTAACCCTAGGTTAGTTCTACCCTTTGTCTCTAACAGATTTCTATCAGCAATTTCAGCATATAAACATCACAAACATCATCACAAAAACCCTAAAACAGAATGGGTATGTCTAATTCACCCAAACATGGCAATTTCAACAAGCTTTCAACAAATGCCTTCACAAATAATCATCACACAGCAGAAAACTACCAAAACCACCCATCATATCTCCCAAAACCCCATACCCACGAAATTTAAGAGAGAAAGAAGTCCACCCAAACCTGAAATTTCGAAGTCCCACTCGTAGCCACGCACTTCACGACTCCAAAAATGCTCTCCTTTCACGATTTGGGGCAGAAATGAGCACCAAAGGTTGAAGCTTTGTGTGGAGCTTCAATGGAGAATGAGGGAGAAGAAAGGCAACGTGAGGGAGAGAGAAAGCTGTCTGAAAAAAAAAGTGTGGGGGCTGAGTGAGGAGAGAGAAAAGCTTTTGGTCTTAAATAAAAAGGGTTTTCCCTTTTCCCTTATTTTATTCAAGCTCTGCCACATGTCCCTATTTGATTGGAGCAAAAGGGCCCACTTTCTCTTTTTGACTGTGACCCATACTCAGTCACAAAAGTGAGAAAAATCTGACCTTTGAAACGCTTAAATCCTGCCTCGGTTTGCGTGCCATTTCTCTGGTTCCAGTTTCTCGCGTTTCTCTGCGTCCGTCGGGGCCAGTTTTCGAAAGCAAGCAATATATATATCAAAACGCTCAGAATGAAACCCCAAGCGTGGTTTAGAGGTTGGTTTCGTTAAATTTTAAGTCGCACGCAAAACGATGATTTTTAACTAATTAATTAGGAATTAACCCATAACCTCCCAGTTATGGATTTCTCTCCCTTAATTAGCCTAACCCGCATATCTTGCCCCCGCTATTCCTACTTCTACCAAGAACATATAGGCATATACACTGAATAATACTTATATATAATCATTCAAAATACATCGTTTCCAAAAATTCCGGATAGAAATTTCCAGGATGTTACAATACTCCCACCCTTTTAGGAATTTCGTCCCCGAAATTTAACTACTCTATGAACAAACTTGGGTACAATTCTCTCATCCTAACTTCCAACTCCCATGTAGAATCACCCTCATCGGTTCCCCATTGCACCTTCACCAATGCGATCTCCTTTCCTCTCAACGACTTCATTCTTCGGTCAGTGATCTTCTGAGGTTGTGCTTTATAGGTGAGGTTATCCTTCACCTGTACCTCGTCCACTGCAAGAATATGTGATGGATCCGGGTTGTATCGTCTCAGCTGAGAGACATGGAACACAGGGTGCAAATTCGATAAACTCGGAGGTAAGGCGATATGATAAGCTACAGGCCCAATCTTCTTCAAAATCTGATATGGACCTAGATACTTGGGTGTCAACTTCCTAGCTTTAAGAGCCCTTCCGACTCCGGTTAAGGGAGAAACCTTCAAAAACACATGTTCTCCTTCCTGAAAATCTAGTGGCTTCCTCCTTCTATCATAATAGCTCTTCTGCCTATCCTGAGATGCTTTTATCTTCTCTCGAATCAACCTCACTTGTTCGTTAATCTGTTGTAGCATTTCAGGTCCAAGAAGTACTACTTCTCCATCATCATACCAACAAATAGGAGTTTTGCACTTTCGTCCATATAAAGCTTCAAAAGGAGCCATACCAATACTGGCTTGGTAACTATTGTTGTAAGTAAACTCAATCAATGGCAAACAATCCATCCAGCTACCTTGTTGCTCTATAATACACGCCCGAAGTAGATCCTCTAGAGTCTGAATAGTTCGTTCAGTCTGACCATCTGTTTGAGGATGATAAGCTGAACTAAGCTTCAGCTTTGTCCCCAAGGCTTCATGTAGACTTGTCCAAAATCGCGAAGTGAACCTTGGATCCCTGTCAGATACAATACTAGAAGGAATTCCATGCAACCTTACTACTTCCTTGATGTACAACTCCACGAGTTTCTCCATTCTATACTTCATATTCACTGGGATAAAATGAGCAGATTTGGTGAGTCGATCTACTATGACCCACACGGCATCATGCCCACGACTAGTCTTGGGTAAACTAGATACAAAATCCATAGATATGCTCTCCCATTTCCATTCCGGAATCTCCAATGGCTTCAATTCTCCCGATGGTCGCTGGTGCTCAACCTTAGCCTTTCGACATGTCAAACATCTTGCTACATATTCGGCTACATCTTTCTTCATGCCATGCCACCAAAAACTTCTCTTCAAATCTTGGTACATCTTAGTCATTCCTGGATGGAAACTAAGACGACTTTTATGTGCTTCCTCCAAAATCTGAACTTTCAATTCATCTAGAGATGGCACACATATCCTCCCCTTGAATCTAATTAACCCGGTTGTATCCTTCTCAAACTCCACACCCCTATCCCCATTACATCTAACACCTTGCCTTGCAAAAACGGATCATCCCCTTGAGCCTCGCGTATGTGATCTACAAATTCATTGGTGATCTGCAATGCTCCCACAAATAAGCTCTTGGGTCGCACCTCAATTGCTAGATTCAAATCTCGGAACTCCTCTATCAATCTCTGCTCCAAACTCATCATAGTCGCAACATGTAAAGATTTCCGGCTTAGCGCATCGGCTACTACATTAGCCTTTCCTGGATGGTAGGAAAGTCCAAAATCATAATCCTTGAGGAACTCCATCCATCTTCGTTGTCTCATATTGAGTTCCTTCTGATCGAACAAGTATTTGAGACTCTTGTGATCACTGAAAACTTCAAAACGAGTACCGTACAAATAATGCCTCCAAATCTTTAAGGCAAAGACCACCGCTGCTAGTTCCAAGTCATGAGTCGGATAGTTAACTTCATGAGGACGTAGTTGACGCGAAGCATAAGCCACTACCCTTCCCTCTTGCATCAACACACACCCCAAGCCTTGCCCGCTTGCATCGCAATACACTTCAAATGTTTTCTTAGGGTCGGGCAAAATTAACACTGGAGCTGTCGTCAACCGCCTCTTCAACTCTTGGAAACTTTGATCACACTTCTCATTCCAGACAAACTTCTCATTCTTACGAGTCAACTTAGTTAGGGGCAATGCCAATTTAGAAAATCCCTCAATGAACTTTCTATAATAGCCTGCCAACCCCAAGAAGCTTCGAACCTCCGTTGGAGTTGTCGGTTGTTGCCACTCCATAACCGAATCCACCTTGTTTGGATCCACCGCAACCCCATCCTTAGAAATCACGTGCCCAAGAACTGCACTTTTTCCAACCAAAAGTCACATTTCGACAATTTGGCGAACAGCTTCCTATCCCTCAGAGTATGCAACACAATCCTCAAGTGCTTCTCATGCTCCTCCTTATTCCTCGAATACACTAGGATATCATCAATGAACACAACCACAAACTGGTCCAAGTAATCATGGAATATACGGTTCATATAGTCCATGAAGATGGCAGGAGCATTAGTCACTCCAAATGGCATGACTAAATACTCGTAGTGCCCATACCGAGTCCGAAACGCAGTCTTTGGGATATCTTCCTTCTTAACTCGGATTTGATGATACCCCGATCGCAGATCGATCTTCGAAAATACCGTCGCTCCCCTCAATTGGTCAATCAAATCATCTATCCTTGGTAGCGGATATTTGTTCTTGATAGTGACCTTGTTTAACTGCCGGTAGTCTACACACATCCTCATACTTCCATCCTTCTTTTTAACCAACAAGACCGGTGCTCCCCACGGTGATGCACTTGGACGAACAAATTGTTTGCTCAAAAGATCCTGCACTTGTGCCTTCACCTCTGCTAGTTCTACCGGAGACATTCTATAAGGCGCAATCGACACTGGATTCGCCCCAGGCACCAAGTCAATAATGAATTCCACTTCTCTCTCAGGTGGCATTCACAAATATCATCCGGGAAAACTTCTGGAAATTCTACCACTAAATCAGAGTCTAGAATACCTTGATGATCTCCTAAGATTTTAGACTTTCGATAATGTAAGATGTCAGTTTCTTGTTCTTTCAAATAGCACATTCTTGCCTTACTTTTTCTAGTTATTGCATACATGATTACCGCATATTCACCTAGGACTCCCACTAAAAAAAATGTTAGGATGAAAACAAACTAAGCATACATAAAGATTCCCGCACATAATGAGAATCTTTCTGCATCTATTTTTTTTAAAGATAATCAACATGGACTGTTGAGACATAAACTTGTCTCTTTAACAATATATCTACTTGTACTATCTTTCATGTTGATATATACTAACAACTATAACGGTAATTCTTTTGTGACAATAAGACTATATTGTGACTAGCAAGATGTCATACAATCAATAAATACCAAAAGGACAACAATTTACTCATTAGCTGAACTTTTATATGCATCTGAAATGCTGCCTCTATATTTCTCCTATTTTTAAACTTGCACCCATTTTAATTACTGATTAGTCTTAATTGTCCAAATTTAATTAGGCCAGTTTTATTATTGGCTCATTCAGCTAAGTTTTGACTGTTCTTTAATCTAATTTCAGGAATAATGAAGCATGAGCTTAATCGGATTTGGTCGTTGGACGTAAGAGGGCCAAATAAAGAACGTTTTACCTTAGTTAATTCTAATGTAGAGATTCGCAACTTTTATTTTATGTTGTTCAATGGTTATTCGTTTGGGCCAGATAATATGTAATGCGACCCAATGACATTGATGACCTTATAAATAGCACAGCCTTGCGGATTCGTGGAAGGGGCGTATTTGTTATTCTACTTATTCCAGGAGTTTTAGGTTTACGTTTGGCTATATTCGTTCACGTGAATGCAATTTTCCATTCTCTGCTCTAATCTTCGAATTTCATTTTTATCCTTCTTCGCCATTTTGCTTTCATTACGTTTATGCCTTTAAGGGGCTTTTTCATTTTAAACATTTTTGGGGCTTCTAGTTTCATTATACGTTTTCTGCTTTTCGTTATCAAATTATGAAAGTGCATAAATTCTGATTTGTTCCTTCTGAGGCGAGCTTAACTCTCTCCAAGTTCTATTATAAATGTCAGCTCCTGCAGTTTTCCTTCACCAATTAACCTCACAATTCCATTAATGTTGAATCTATGCCACGCTTCGTGTTCGATAATTTGCTCTGAGCTTAACTTAGGTTCGATGTACATGAACGAAGGTTAATTGGTGTATTGTCTGCTATACGTATTGAACCCTAAGTTGAATTTCTCCTTTAGTCAATTAACATAGGGTTGATTAAGATGAGTTAACTTTAGGACGACATTCTGTCATAACCTAGGACAAGAGAATGGTTATCTGAATCAAAGAGAAACACAACGTTGTTAATATATTAATTTATGATCCAATCGCTGTTTTAATCACAAAACAAAACCCCCAATTGTTACTTTACTGCATGTATCATTATGACATCTTGTTTATCATTGCTCCGTTGGAACAACGAACCTAGGATCACTTCCGTTACTGCGTTTTAATGTTTATTTGATTTGGGTACGACCTCGATCAAATTTGGCGCCGTTGCTTGGGAGCAGTGTCCAAAGTTTCATAATAGCTAGTGATTCGTGTTTATAGTTTACTGTTTTGTTCGCTTTCGTTGTTGGTTAGTGTGTAGTAGTGTGGTTCAGTGTTGTCTTAGTGTTCTGTTATTGTTTAGTGTGAGTGTTTTTTCTAGTTTTTCTGTTCAAGCGCTTATCCTGTTTCAGTTTTTGTGTTTTGTTGTGAATACTGCTTTGCGCACGGAATTACCACCAGTATTGCGCTGACCTGGAAAATAGAAGTAGTAGTGCAACCATAGTGACTGAATTAGTGATGCCTGCAATGACAATTTAATTTGAGCGCATTTTTGTTTGATATTAGAGGTTGTTCGATTTTTGGCTGAATTTGGTTGTGGTGGTCTTTTAGACTCATATTTTCGTTGTAAAAAAATACCGGAGAAACGTTGGTTGTGGCTAGAAATTCAGAGAATTTAAAAAAAAATTGAGAACTTGGTTTAGCAAATTTCAAAATGGCCATAACTTTCTGCTCCGAGTTCAGAGTAGACTATATTATATAGCTATTGGATAGAAAAAAATTATCATTGGTGTAGCTGCCATAGCCAGGCTGAGGTCTCTAGCTAGCCCAAATATCCTGTTTCTAGTTCTTTTTTTTCAGTTTATTGTTTTATTGTCTAAACTTTCCTTGTAGGTCCATCAATTGACTTTAATTTTGATGAAATTTTTGTGCTATCTTTTCATGATTTGTAGGGTGGTTGCTCACAAATTTCTCAAGTACATTGGATATCATTTTGATGTAGCTGTAGTTCAAAACCTACACTACTTACTTGCATAAGAAGACCAATAGTGTGCATGCTGAAATGTAGTGGATGACTAGCAGCTAATCCATCTGACTTACAAACCCTTGATCCGAGAATATATAGAACAGTTTCATAGATTAGTAGACATCATTTATATCTGCTTTTGATTATCTTAGCATTCTGTCGATTTGAACTCCTGATTTTGAGATTAACATTTTGAACTTATATGGAACATGGCCACACCTCCAACCCCGTGAGAGACTCTAAGGAAAATGGCCTGACCTGATTTCACCTACGAAGCTTTTGCATCCAATACACCTGATGAGAATGTCCCATATTTCTTATAAATGGGACTGCCATCATTTGCTTCAAAGTTTCATAGCCAGTTTGAAGATCCCGCACCAAACATATGAAAGGAATTCCATTAATTGTCTGCGCTCCACCATGAACCCCGCCAGATGTCCTACAGTGTACATATCTCTGAAGGTTTCCCTTCCATCTTTAGAGGGAGTGGCAAAGGGACTGGCTATATTACCTTGCTCCCAAGTCCATCGACGAGCTGGGATACCTCAAAGAGAGATATTCTTAAAAAATTTTCCCTGCGTTCCAGGACCACGGACCATCAGAAAGGAATTTAGGCATTTAGAGACAAGTACAGTTGAGAGTGAACATCCTGGAAATTTCTATCCGGAATTTTAGGAACGATGTATTTTGAATGATATATATAAGTATTATTCAGTGTATATGCCATATATGTTCTTGTAGAAGTAGAATAGCGGGGGCAAGATATGCGGGTTAGGCTAATTAGGGAGAGAAATCATAACTGAACGGGGTTATGGGTTAATCCTAATTAATTAGTTAAAAATCATCGTTTTGCGTGCGGACTTAAATTTAACGAAACCAACCTCTTAAAACCACGCTTGGGGTTTCATTCTGAGCGTTTGATATAATATATTGCTGCTTTCGAAAACTGGCCCGACGGACGCAGAGAAACGCGAGAACTGAGACCAGAGAAATTGCACGCAAAACCGAGCCAGGATTTAAGCGCGTTTCAAAGGTCAGATTTTTCTCACTTTGTGGATGAGTATGGGTCACAGTCAAAAAGAGAAAGTGGGCCTTTGCTCCAATCAAAATAGGACATGTGGCAAGAGCTTGAATAAATAAGGGAAAAGGGAAACCCTTTTATTTAAGACCAAAAGCTTTCTCTCTCCTCACTCAGCCCCCACACTTTTTTTCAGACAGCTTTCCTCTCCCTCACGTTGCCTTTCTCTCCTCATTCTCCATTGAAGCTCCCACACAAAGCTTCAACCTTTGGTGCTCATTTCTGCCCCAAATCTGTGAAAGGAGAGCTTTTTGGAGTCGTGAAGTGCGTGGGCTACGAGTGGGACTTCAAATTTCAGGTTTGGGTGACTTCTTTCTCTTCTAAAATAGTGGGTTATGGGGCTTTTGGGAGATATGATGGGGGTTTTGGTAGTTTTCTGCTGATGTTTGATGATTATTTGTGAACATGATTGTTTGAAAGCTGTTGAAATTGCACTGTTGGGTGATTAGACATACCCATTCTGTTTTAGGTTTTTGTGATGATGTTTGTGATGTTTTAATGCTGAAATTGCTGATAGATAATCTGTTAGAGACAAAGGGTAGAACTAACCTAGGGTTAGAAAAGTCGAGAATGTGATGTTATGAGTGGAAAAGAGAGTGAGACTTTTGAGACAGTTGAAAGGCTAAGTCTGAATTCTGTGGTAAATGGAGGTTAAAGTGAGTTAATAAAGCTTGAAATTCATTTAGGACATGTGAGAAAAGGTTAGCTGAGCTAGAAGGAAAAAACAAAAGACCAAAGTGAACACAAGAGCCAATATTACCACAGCAGTAATATTGAGGTATGTGAAGGAGTCAAATTTTGATTCGGTGGAAATTTAGGTGTAAATCCAGTTTGAGCAAGTTTAGATTGATGTTAGAGACTTGTGTGAGGTGAGAGTTATGCTCCAAATTACCTCATTCTAAATTCCACTTCAAGCCTAGAAAAAACATATTGAATTGATGGGGTTTTGGACACCTAGATTTTGTGTTGCTGTGGTTTAAGACTTGGCTTTGTTTAAGACATGTTGATACATGATTTGGGACTTGTAGGATTGATTTGGGCAAGATTGGATGAGAGAAGGGTGATTTTCGAAATCCTGCATTATGCAGAGTTTTTGCTGTGAAAATTGATGCAGCAGAATTTTGCACAAGTGCAGAAAAATGCTTGTGTGTGGTTGGCTGTGGAAAGTCTAGTGCAGAATGAGTTCTGGATGTTTGCTAGTATATCCCAAACGGTCAAAATCAGGCTTATACACTATAGACTTCCAGTAAAATTTTGGAGTCGATCCAACGGTTAACGAATGTGGACGAAGAATTTTACTGGGTCTTTGAGTGTAAAAGCTGTGACTTTTGGTTGGAGTTTTGCAGAGTTTTCTGCCTTTGCTCTGTTTTGCTTGGCTGTGATAGCTTTTGCTGTGTGAATGTTGTTTTGCTTGGATGTTTGTGGAAGCTTGGAGGATTGATGGGGACCGGTGTTGAGAGAACGAGGATATGGGCTACGTGGGAGTACGTGAGCTCAGTTGGAGGTGGGCAACAGGGGATGGGGGTTTTATGCGCGCATTGTGGATGTGACGAAACTTGTTGTGCACATCCGGCCCGACCGCCACCTAGTACCACATGTGATGTGGTACCCATAATCCTACAAGCTTGAGTGAGGAATTGTTGAAGGTGAAACTTCTGCTTTTATTGTTGACCACAGAGTGGTACCTGGGAGATAGTCGCGGGGGTCAGGAGACCTTGGGACGTCAGGTGGGTGCTATTGCCCAAACCAAGCTTGACCAATCCCGACCCAAACCGGGCATAGTCGGTCAGTGAGAACCTGTGATGTACCTAAGCAGGCGAAGCTCCTGGCAGTTCAACAGATAAAAAGGAAAACAAGACCACAAAGCAAGGAGCGTTGAGGTGGCTTGGCCAGCTGTGATTTTGTGTAATATGTGATTGTCGGCCTCTGTAATCGAATTACTAAGGGTGGGTAATCGATTACAAGGCTTAAATTAGAGGACAGGAGGCTAAGATGGTCTCTGGTATCGATTACCAAGGGATGTAATCGATTACCAGGCTTGAAAACGAAGTCGAGAAACTGGAGCCCTGGTAATCGATTACCAAGCCTGTGTAATCGATTACACAGAGAATGGGTCACTGGTATCGATTACCAGGCATGTGTAATCGATTACACAGTGTATTAATTGCATATTTCATGTCCTGAGGCTGTGTAATTCAAGTTTAGCCTCTGGTAATCGAATTACCAGGCATGTGTAATCGATTACCAGAGATGAAAAGCCTCAAGATACTCCTTTAACGTCATGTAGTGGTTATAGAGTGCATTGTGTGCAGCGCAAGTTAGATTCTTGTGAAAGAGTCTACCCCTTTCTTTTCTTCTTTGTAATCGTGATGGCGGCACAGCTAATCCGTGATCGAAGTAGAGATGGAGTGCCTAGAGGGAGCTTGGGAGACCCTCGAAGGCACACGAGGTGCCGATTTCGGCACCATTCCGATTCACGGCTACTTCTTTGGTGCATACCAGATGAACCTGCACGGACGCTTTCAGCGCACTTGTGGACTGGATACTTACCCACGCCCTACACCATATCGTCTAGTGGAGCCCGCTCAAGTTGATGCGAGGTAACGTCATCCGAGGAAGACCCTGAGGAGGACCTGGAGGAGCACCTCCTGAGCCTGCTGTGGATGCCCTTGACTTTCTAGAGTGTGATGAGGATCACTTCTTGAGGTGGATTCTCCCGAGGAAGTCATGTCGGCATCTGAGGCAGACTCTACGGAGGATAGCGGCCCGAGGGAGATGGCGATCAGCGGAGGCTCTTCATCCTAGTGGACAGCTTTTTGGATTTGTTTTGATATTTTGAGGGTGGGTTACTAGGACTAACTGTTAGGTTTACTCTTTTGTTTTTTGTATGGGTAGACCTGATGTATAGGCATTTGATGATTGTTATACATGTGGCTGAAGCCACCACTATGGACACCTTTGCTGGATGACACTATATATTTTGTAAAACTCCATATTTTGGACAGCTTTAAATGATGATTGCATTTATGATCGACTTCGTATATTTGAAAAAGAAAAGCATATAGCAACTTTATTTGTAAAAGAATTTACCGACTGTACTTTATCCTTTTATTTTCATGTGACGACCTAAAGTAATGGCTGTACATTCTTCCTTTTGAAACAGCAAAAAAATTTAGAGAATTATGAGCGGTAAGAAAGAAAGACTCGAATAGAGTTGTGAATGCCATTCAGGACTTTATAGTGAGGATTTTCCTTCTAACCAGTTATGGTGAAAGAGAGAAGAAATGAAAAAGAAAAAGAAAAAAAAAAAAAAAAAAAAAAAAATTTACCACTGGTTTTTGTTATTTAAATTATTCTATTAAACCAGTCATTAATTAGGAACGCCACAATTGGTGGATGATCAGAGCCAAAAGTATGGTATTTCTAGTGAACCTGTTATGGTCTTGCTGTGTGAATTGCATGTGTTCTCTGAAACTTGGGATGTAGGTTCGGGTAGTGACGTCTAAGTCACACATTGTGTGTATTTCTTGCCCTTATGTCTTGAGCATGGATGTGTGACTGGATTCATAGGCGGTTATTGTGGTTGAGTCATGTATAAAGAGAAGGATGTGTTTTAACTGTCATAGCCTTGTTGTGGTACATCTTCTCATTAGGTTTCTTGGTTGCATAGTTTCGCCTACGATAGATATGGCCCAGGACGTGGTCAGGATCTAGACCGTGACTGTCCTTGGACCGCATCACCGCTGCTGAACTCTAGTGCGAGGACGGTGATGTGGAACCGGGGCAGTATCCGGGGACCATCGGCTTTTCCGTAAGAACACCCGCCAAAGCTTTCCAGTGAGAGACTCTGATCCGGAAGGTGCTAGGTTGTGGTTAGCGAGACGAAAAAGATTTTCGAGGCGTATGGTTGCCTGGAGGAGCATAAGCGTTCTTTATGCCACATTTATGCTCATAGGGGAGCTGAAAATTGGTGAGTTCGGGAAACCCTTCTTTGTTGCACCTGAGGCGTGATTCTTGGAATTGCCTTCAAGGACAAGTTCTTGAGAGATTATTCCCGCTGATGATCTCAGGAAAGCGGAGGCTGAGGGAATTGTCTGGATGTTGAAGCAAGGAAACATGTGGTGGGATACAGGGACTAAGTTAAATTGAGCTTTGCAATATTGGCCTCAAATACCAAGATGCTCGAATTAGGGAAGATCTGTGTGCTCAGTGTTGAGAATGGGCTTCGGTTGGAGATCCACAGCGCGGTTAGTTATACTCAACGATACGGATTTTAATCAGTTGTGACAAAGTGCAGGATTTTGAGGACAAGAGTGAAGAGCAAGGCAAGTAGAGGTGTGGAGACCTCAGAGAAACCATCCTTTTAGGAGGCAATGGTAAAAAGAGGATGAAGCCGTATGCTGAGCAAAAAAGGGGAACACCTATGGTCGCCTCCAACATGAGCAGTCAAGGGGACTGGTTGTACAATGCTTTTCAGTGTGGAGGACGCATCTTAAGAGGAATTGCCACAGCTCCAGCAGACACAGGAGAACCGTTGTTCATGTGGTGTGGCAAGGGTGGGCCATTATGCTCGAGATGTAGGGTGACCGGGGAGAGCCTGACGGGTAATGCCCCCAATTCCAACCCGTCAATCGTGACCCACTAATGCACAAGTCGACGGATTAATAGTGCACACACACTATGTTGGTGGAAACCAAACAGTACCCTCCGGGTATTTTGCTATGAGTGATCGAGAACAGCTGCCTCCGACGATTTGATACGGGGTAAGTGTTTGTTGCTGATAAACTACTAGATTGTACTTTTGATTCATGGTCGCCACACATTCTTTCATTCCAGCATGTGTGAGAGAGTTGGGTTATGTCGACGGAGTACATATGATATGGGTCGGTTTGGGTTTCTTTTCACTCCGGACGAGCAGCCTGTAAACACCTTCGGGCTGTTTTGAAGTGTCATATGCTTGAGGGCGTCGATCTTTTATGGCGGACTTGATTTGGCCCTACTTTGCCCATTTCTAGATGTGATCTTGGGATGATGCGTAATCTACTACCATACTTCTCAGTACTGTAAGGAGAAGATGCTAGTGTTGGTGGAGATGTATTTCCAAGTGAATCTTGTGATAAGGGGATGCGCCAACGAGGAACGGCGGGATGCTCGGAACCTTACATGGTGTTGTTCTCTATGTATTGTAAGAGGACCGCTGAAGTGTTGTATTAACCGGTCGGTGTC